>NC_052506.1:32414773-32684773 GCF_014356525.2 Nilaparvata lugens
TAAGATCCAATGCGACCATTAATCCAACTCCTCTTCCTATAAGAATAAAATCTGGTGTGGCGCACTCACAACTTTCCTTGCCGTTATGAAAATTCATCACCTGACGCTAGTGTTCACGCGCAACTCAAGTCTACTATTCAAAGATCCGAGTCAGCTGGTGACAGGACAATAACGCTGGAGACACACGAAGTCTGCTATTTATTTCCGGATAGTGAATGATTTTTAATAGAATCAACAGTTTGCAATTGAAATTCGTATTTCGAGCTTACTTTAAATTTTAAGTGAAAATGTTACCTACTGAACATTAATTGTAGAGATTTTCATGCTCAATCTTTTCCACTTGAAACTTTTTGTTCAAATTGTATCTGGAGCCTGATAATTGGGAATCTAAAATCAAACTTTGCATAGATGGGGCAGAGCTCCTGAAATTTTTACAGATATGGGACTTGTGGCAGTTGATAGAGCTTATCGATGACTATTCTAGGTATAACTTTAATCAAAATCGTTGGAGCCGTTTTCGAGAAAATCGCGAAAAACCCTGTTTTTGACAACATTTTCGCCATTGTAGTCGCCATCTTGAATCGCATTTGATCGAAATTGTTCGTGTCGGATCCTTATATTGTAAGGACCTTACGTTCCAAATTTCAAGTCATTCCGTTAAGTGGGAGATGAGATATCATGTACACAGACGCACATACACTCATACACACACACATACACACACACACACACACACACACACACACACACACACACACACACACACACACACACACACACACACACACACACACACACACACACACACACCAGAAACCACTTTTTTGGACTCAGGGGACCTTGAAACGTATAGAAATTTAGAAATTGGGGTACCTTAATTTTTTTCGGAAAGAAATACTTTCCTTACCTATGTTGATAGGGCAAGGAAAGTAATAAATCCAATGAAATAAAATAATATATTTCTAAATTGCATAGAACTCATGCAGATTAGCCATGTTTTATTTCTTTTACATTTTTTCAACCATTATAATTCAATCCAGTAGGCCTAAATATATTTGAATAAATCAATAGTTTGCTTTTCATGTGTGAAAATCTGAGGTGAATTTTGACAATTTTGTTTTTTGAATAACTCAGAAACCATTGGTTTTACAAAAATTTACAAGATTAACAGTAAATTCAATTACCTATCGATCGGATCGCCATATTGGTTCAATCTTTAAAACTCAGGTTCCAATTGATAGGTAATTATATTTACTAAAAAAAAAAGTTATTTCTATAAATGTTTTGTAAAACCAACGATTTCTGAGTTATTTAAGAAACAACATTTTAAATGGACTTCATTTTGTTTTATGTATTTCAAAAATTATCATAATTTTTTGAAGCTTTGTCTAGTTGTTATAAATGATTGTGCAGAGTTTCATATGTTCAACCATTATTTAGAAAAAAATCTGGTGTGGCGCACTCACACAACTTTCCTTGCCATTATGAAAATTGAGAATCGCGCATCTCAAGTCTACTATTCAAAGATTTGAGCAAGCTGGTGACAGGACAATAACGCTGGAGACACACGAAGTCTGCTATTTCCTGATAGTGAATGATTTTTAATAGAATCAACAGTTTGCAATTGAAATTCGTATTTCGAGCTTACTTTAAATTTTAGGTGAAAATGTTACCTACTGAACATTAATTGTAGAGATTTTCATGCTCAATCTTTTCCACTTGAAACTTTTTGTTCAAATTGTATCTGGAGCCTGATAATTGGGAATCTAAAATCAAACTTTGCATAGATGGGGCGGAGCTCCTGAAATTTTTACAGATATGGGACTTGTGGCAGTTGATAGAACAATGACTATTTAAGGTATAAATTTGATCAAAATCGTTGGAGCCATTTTCGAGAAAATCACGAAAAACCTTGTTTTAGACTAAATTTTCTCCATTTTAGCCGCCATCTCGAATTGCATTTGATCGAAATTGTTCGTGTCGGATCCTTATATTGTAAGCACCTTAAGTTCCAAATTTAAAGTCATTCCGTTAATTGGGAGATGAGATATCGTGTACACAACAGACGCACATACACTCATACACACACACACACACACACACACACACACACCAGAAACCACTTTTTTGGACTCAGGGGACCTTGAAACGTATAGAAATTTAGAAATTGGGGTACCTTAATTTTTTTCGGAAAGAAATACTTTCCTTACCTATGTTGATAGGGCAAGGAAAGTAATAAATCCAATGAAATAAAATAATATATTTCTAAATTGCATAGAACTCATGCAGATTAGCCATGTTTTATTTCTTTTACATTTTTTCAACCATTATAATTCAATCCAGTAGGCCTAAATATATTTGAATAAATCAATAGTTTGCTTTTCATGTGTGAAAATCTGAGGTGAATTTTGACATAGCCCTAGTTTGAACTTCTTATTGAGATAAGATTTTTGGACTGTAAGAAAGCTAAGGATCTAAGTGTATTTTTTTCATTCCTTAACACTGTAGGCCACTTGTGAATAGATGATTGAATTCGCCTGGGAATCTTATAAATTAATTTTAATTAACTGATTCATCAGCATTACTTTCAATTTCTGTTTTATAATCAGTGGGTTTGACAATAGATAGTATACAGCTACTCCAAAATATCACTAACATTTCCTAAAATTTATGATTTTCCATTCTTGTAAAAAAATAAACCATAACAATTCAAATTTGTCATGTAGGCTCAACTGAGGAAATGTGGGTGTTAGAAGGGTTTTGAAAATATGCCTGCAACTTACGTCCAAAATTCATTTCTTTCAAAATTATTAGTTGCTCATACTATTGAATATTTTCAGTCCTCAAGAGCAAACTAGCTGGAAAAAATTGAAATCAAATACACACATCGAAAATTAAAGGAGTTTTTTATGGGTGGCGTAATGTATGCATACTATCGTATTTTTAAAACTTTTCAATAAATTTTCATCTCAACTTTTCAAATATGATGATATTGGATTTCTGAACTATTTTTCTCTTGCTAATCAGTTCAAGAAGTTGAGTCTGTATGATGGAGTGACGCAGTTTTTTCATGACACTATAAACTCAAATAAATTTCAAGTCTAAACTACTACATAACGGAGTCTTGAAATATAACAGAATTTGAAGATCAATATCCTGGCAAACTTGTATAATTGGAGGAGATTCCAGTTGATACGATTGAAAGGGAGAGGAAGCCCCTTTTTGAATAGCCCATGAATTGTCGTTTACAGTACGCTATTATGACAGGAAGGCGACGTCTAGAAGAAAATTTCTGGCACTGCTTCAAGAGATGGGACAGCGGAGCTCGAAGAAGAAAGAAGCTATAATGTCTCTTAACTAGGATGGTAAAATGATGTGACGTTTAAGGGGCATTGATTTTTTGCTGGTTTTCACCTCCGGACAGCAGAGAAAGAAGGAAAGTGAATTACTGCTTGAGCAGTGAGGAGCGAGACGGAAATAAACCGGATGACAAGAAACAAATGTCCGCATTTATTGAGAACAGATCTGCCCGCCGCCTCCTAACTAACTCCTTCTTTTATAATGCATCTTGACTTGTTTCTTATTTATAGCCGGTCCTCTCAGTAAATTAAACACCGTTCATTATTCTGGACGCGCAATCGGTATAATAATGTGAGTTGCAGCACTGAACTATGTGGTAGGTACTACGGTTGCGCACTATGCCACCGTTCGGAGTTTGGAATTTTATACCATGCTATTGCAGACGGCCCACATCTACGAAGCATGGAGATGATAACAAATATCATACGGATAGACTCGAACAACTTTAATTATTCTATTGTACATTCAGGCGAGACCATAATTGGTGACTTGGGGCGATTGGCACCCCTGGTACAATTCAAGGCACACATAAACTATTTGTAAAACCGCCGGATGTCCGAATACATGTTTGAAATGACGCCCCAATTAGGTGATTTTTGTTTGAATTCGGTTGTTGACATTACTCAAACAAACTGAATCACTGAAACTCAGAGCGTGGATCAAAATGCTGTGAAATGATAAATTAAAATTGAATTAGTAAACTGTAATGAAGCTGGAAATTCATTACAGAAAAGAAAATGAGAAACGAGCCTCTCTTCAGAATAGCGTGACGTTTCCTTCGAGCGTGGTGTTTCCTACCAACTAAAGTTCAATCGTGGACTTTTCTACGAAGAACTGCTACCTGTATTCAACTTGTATCTGTTACTGTTATATTATGTCCAGTAAAATTGTAATTTTTGTATGGACTCTTCTTACAACTAACTAAGGGTGACATATCTTACAAACAATGTATCATTTTCTAAATTAATGTTCTGTTACCTTTAAGACCAGTATAACTTATATTTTAAGAAATGGACCGGTTGTTATGTTATGAAAATAAAAATAATGAAAATCAATACCAGCATGGCTAATATTGAAATCAATACGGATTAGAATACGTATACAGAATGATCTAAAAATAATTATGGACTTCCCAACCGACTCTCTCTCACTCCCACCCATAGATGCAAAATGCAGAAATAAGATTTATACACATATTAGACAAATAATAGTAAAATCCTCGTTTCGATTACCACAGCCACAGATTCAGCGCTGCAACATGACGAGATCGAACGGGAACTCGTAATATAATGGGAACGATCTATAGCATTTCAACTCGGATGTTGCGGTCTCCTATCTTTTTCTCTCTGATTCCAACTTTCTTATAGGTAAGCATAGAAAGATTCTAATTTCATATTTAGATCCAGCACCCCCAAATACTTCATGGTGTAAGTCAGATTTACGAAAATACCCAAAAACGAGGGAGTTTTGGTTTCTTTTATGAATATTTTTATAGTGCGAAAGGTCATTAGAGCTTTATTGTAAGTTGACGTATACGATGTCATTGCACCCACTTTCATGCAGTTTGCGCCGAAATGGGAACAATAGGTGGAAAGTTGTAAAAATCACTTTACGTGCTGGCACAACTCGTCGTGTTGTTATGATATTGCAAATTGTCAATCCGATGAAATTCACGATATATTTCTTGACAAATAAAATTATGTAAATTTCAAAGTCTATGCCAACCCATAATAATATAAAAAACGTCATTTTGAGTACCACACGTTGTATTCATTTTATATTATTCTCATTGACAAATTCTCTATAATTGCAAGAAGTGAAATGTTCCAGGGTTATACAAATCTTCATAGCCTACCAATGGAAAGTACTAAAGTTTATTTCACAATAAATACTTTAGACCAAGCAGCCAGGATGCATAGCCAGGCAACCATATTACACAGTCAGCCGGGAAGGCAGTCGCTCACTACATCACCGGGTACTTTTTTCAGACTAGAGCACCCTGGTTGTCCTGGCTGCCTGGTTGGCTGCGTGTCCTGGCTGCCTAGTCTAATAGGGGTCCAATGTTTTCATTATGGAAATAAACTTTGGAATTTCTGTTTTCCATTGGTTTGAAGATTATCAATTTCAAATAAGTACTTTGGTTATTATGCATTTTTAAAATCAAATTAATCTATTTTAGTAACTCTGTATTCAAGATGAATAAAAAATTAAAAATTAAGGCAACGAGCGATCTGAATCAAATTCTTGTTCAATTCTATAAAACACTTCATGTGGATACATTTGGTGAGAAAATAAATTTTGGAAATGAAGTAGAAAAAATAAAATGTTCAGAGCTAGCCGGGTGAGGCAGGACTTTATATACCGGGCAGGACTGATTGTTTCTGCGGCAGGTTTTTGTCTCCATTGGTACATCAGCTGTGATAGTGCTAAAAATTTGCACTGGTTTTTTTTATTAGTTCAGTAGGAATCCCATTCCAGTAGAAAACATGGAAAACATTGTTCGCGTTTATTATGAGAACAATGAATCAGTGATCGCTACACAACGTACTTTTCGAAAACAGTTCAACATTCCACGTAACAACGCCGTTCCTACTGCAAATATAATTCGGTCGTAGATTCGACAGTGATTGGAGGAAGCTGGAATCACACTGAAAACAAATACACATTGTAGTCGCAAATCCATTAGAACTCTAGAAAATGTGCAGAGGATGAGAACAACACTCACCGGAACACTCTGCTCGTTGAAGAAGAAGAAGAAGAAGAAGAAGAAGAAGAAGAAAAAAGAAGACTCTAATTATTCATGAAAGACCTCAACATTCTCCTCAAGTGGCAGTGTGGTGTGCCATATCACAATTTGGCGTGGTTGGCCCATACTTTTTTGAGGAGGAAGACTGACCGTGACAGTGAATTCCCAACGTTGTGTTTCAATGCTGAGAAATTTTCTGCAACCCAAATTAGACGAGATTGTTGAAGAACATGGGCTGGCGAATTCGTGATTCCAACAAGATGGAGCTACTGCTCACTTAGCTCGAGTTTCACTAGACTGGGTGGCCTGCGCGGCTACCAGATCTGAGCATTTGCGACTTTTTCCTCTGGGGATATCTGAAGGAAAAGGTTTTCAACTTTTTAGCCCTCACACTTGAGCAATGTTGGGGATTGTTAGAGGAGAGAATGCTATACCCCGCGATATGTGTGCAAGAGCTGCTCAAAACTTTAGAGATTGCCTTGAACATTGATGCTGACGGCCGCCATCTTCAGAACATTATTTTCAAAACCTGATTAATATGAAATGGTGAATTTAGCCAATTTATAAAATAGAAGCATGTTTTTATTATCTGTCCTGAGTTATTTTTTAGTGCACCTTGGAACTGCTTAATCGTTACTGCCGCATTTTGTATATTCCGTCTATTTACTTTTATCAAAATCAATTCAATTCAAAGCAGCTTCACCAAAATTCAAATAAACGACAGTACTCTTTTAGAATTGAAAAAGTACTATTCTATTAGAATTACGGTGAACATTTATTCAAATAATTTGAATGTAAAAGACCTGTTATTAATGTTATAACAGGGATACAAAATTCTATCGCTACTCCGCTACCGCTACAGTGTATTACAGTAAATTTCAGTAAATAGATTCTACCCTGCTCCAAAATTGTTTATTGGTGAATAACCAGACTTAATGGAGACATTTATTACGTTTTCAGGCTTAACATACCATAACACACATTTCGAATGAAGGCGTGAATAGAGAAATGGTGGCTTTTAGACGAAAAATATGACTTCCAATAATATTCTCTATTCTGGTTTGGTAGGAAGCTCATTGAAATAGGAGAGGGGACCACCCGCTAATTCTTTTTTATTTTAAGAAGTTGGAGATTAATCCCACGAAATCATGGTTCGCATAAAACTCTCATTTAGACGAGAGTATAGAATATTGTACTGTAATATTCTATTTTCTGGACAAACAAAATTCTAATAGCCACTAATTTTGAAGCGAAGTCAATGTTTATAGCCTGCTTCGATCAATGAGAGCCTCAATGTTAAATCAGCCGATTACTTCCAGTTTTATCCTCAAGTGAATTCAAAGGGGAATTAATTAATTCTTCGAATTCTTATTCTTTTAAGTTATAAGTTTCTGTATAACAGTGCATTCTCATTCCAATTAGAGTTGTGGTAGTGGAAAAAGGTCGTTTGGGGAATTAATTCCGAACACGTAAATTGTATGTACAATGATTCTGGAGTATTGGACAGCTAAAATACATAAAGTTGATCTTCTAGCCCTAGAGCTTCTTACAGAGTGCCCCAAAAACCACGGATTTTCGGTTTCTTCTCAAGTTCTTTGAGATTTTCTCTAAATCGAGCCATCGGAAAAAAACACTCCTGCTTTTTTTTAGATTATAAAACTTCGAATACAATGAAAAGATTTGGAGCTCTCTATATTCATTGAGTGCTGAGTTACAAATTTTCAAAAATGAGTCAAATTTTCGGAAAACCCGAAATTTGGATGAAATTCCGTTTTTAATCAAATATAATTTCCGATTTCAACAACTTAAATTTATCATTCAAAATCTCTCTGGGCGTAATTTTGTGCTCTACAACCTGAGACCAGGTAGACCGTTCCATCTCAAATAGATTTCCTGGTAAACCTGGTAAGAAATTGCCTTGCATTTGACGAGTTGGTTTCTAAGTAGCAACCTGTTGGTTACTTGAATGGGCATTTAGCGCGAAAAAACGTACGTTGTGCAGATTGACTTAACAATATTAAGATTAAAGAACATCAATTGACATCAAAAAAATATGAACGTGTTTTTTCGAATAACGAAAGCGTGAACTTTAATTCGACACAATATATTATAAAACTACGAGATGAAAACTATCTAATTTTCGGGCTTTGTATAGGAATAACTTCCTGAACAATAGATATACTGTAGCCTATGATGAAATTTTATTTAGCATTAAGGGCCGTTTTCCGAGCTCAAGATTTAACTAAGTTCTAGACTTTAAACAGCTGGAGTCAGAAAATTGGCTCTCCGAAACGGGACGAAGTCATAGTTTTAATGAAAATCTTAATTTTCTCATTTCTATAGAAATGAGAAAATAATTCCGTTTTCCCTTAACGGAATCAAACATTCCTTAATAATTCAAAATAGCTGAAACTTCGCCCCGTTTCGGAAAGCCAATTTTCTGACTCCAGCTGTTTAAAGTCTTGAACTTAGCTAAATCCCGAGATCGGAAACCGTCCCTTAGTGTAGTTCTATTCATCCTTGAAACGATGCATTAAAATTCAGCTCGATACCTTGACTTGGTATAAAGTGAGGGGGTGGTTCCAGGGGGGAAGGAACCCGGGGGAATATAAGTATTTTGTTACTCCTGGCTATGTATTATGAAACATCCTGCGAAAATTCAGCTCTCCATAATTACTTGCGCAAAATCCTGTCTTTTGTCTGTGTTGACTGGGCTAATATTAAGGAAATATTGTACATTTAAGATTTTTCGATTAGGTATAGTTATTGTTATTCAATAATATTGTTATAGTTGAATCATTCTTCCTCGTGGAATACTCCTTATAAGAAACTATACATATTGTCAAGTTTGTAGAGAATTTCCTTCTATTCCCATTCCAATAAATGATTACAAATAAAAAATTATAGCTAAAGAGAAAAATGGCGAATTTCCTTTTTTCATTTTTTACACCATTCTACTAATAATCAACAATAATCTAATAATATCGTGTTATTATTTTCATAAAATCGTAATAGTATCTACAATAATCATTCTTGATTATATTCAACAGTCTCCTAATTGAGACTTATACATGATGGTAATTTGCGATTGGTCTCAAATTGTAGAGAATTTTATGCTCTATCTTAACTACCTTAAATCCATCATGAACCATTCTTATTCATCGTGAAACTACCGAAAATGCGAGAATAAGTAAAATATCTTTATTTTCTTGGTTTTTTGGAACGAGAGAATCAAACCTTCCATATATATTTTTTCATGAATTATTATCAACGTCAAATAGAAACACTGTTCTACAATATTTAAGATCAAGTACAGTATACTAGTACAATATATTAGTTTCCGGAATATATAAATTATCTTCGAATATAGAAATTAGCCATTTTTTGTGTATCAAAATATAGGTTTGAGAACAATCAAGGCAAGGCAATTTCTTATCGGGTGTACCAGGAAATGTATTTGAGATGGAACGGTCTACCTAGTCTGAGGTTGTAGAGCACAAAATCACGCCCAGAGAAATTCCGAATCATTAACTTTAGTAGTTGAAATCGAAAGATATAGTCGATAAAAATCGGAAATCCATCCGAATTTCGGTTTTTACGGAAATTTGACTTATTTAAAAAAATTGTAACTCAGCACTCGATGAAAATAGAGAGCTCCTAGATATTTAATTTTATTCGAAATTTTATTATCTAAAAAAAGGCGTTATAGAATTGAGATAATTGAGGAGAATTTTTAATGTTGAAATGATTGGACTTGACCAGTTGGAACTCGAGATTCCGGGAGAAATATTGTTAAAATACTGAAATACCATTCAAAACTCTATCAAACTGGTTTACGATTCGAAAAGGTCTTATAGACAGTTTAAATAAGTTTCACAGCACATGTTTTTCTTGGAATCTATCCAGCTCGAGAAATGATTGCAGATTCAAAGGAAAGGCTGACAAACAAATCCAAAATTGAGACGCCCGAAGACATAAAGTTTTAATAATTTCATTGGAACCCTCTGAAACCGCGAGAATGATCCTCCGTGATCCGCATTTTCGCATCTATTTAGTTCTCTTTTGTAATTTTTGCCGAAATGTTTGTCAAAAAGAAAGCCTTCACATCAATTAATAGTGAAATTAAAAATGAAATTCTATTTTCTTAAATTCTCAATAATTATTGTTGATCAAAGTTCAAATTTTATTCTTGGACTAGTTGAAATGAATAAAATGATATCAACTTTTTAAATTGAAAATTAGTTGTTTATTTTGGAATGGGGAGAGATACTATATTCTCACTCGAATGAAACATAACATGACAAGTTCTCTGATTATGATTTATGAATTTGATTAATACAATTAAAAACAATCATAATTATTCACTTCCTGATTAGTCATTCAGTATGATGTATTATACAGAGTGGGTGAGAAGTCCGAGAACGGCTTAATATCTCATACATTCTAAACTCATGGTGAAGTAGAATTTTCAATTTGATTAGGAACCCTAATCACACCCACCGACAAATTATTTTTCTGTATGAGATATTAACCCGTTCTCGGACTTTTCACCCACTCTGTATACGGTAATTCTAAAGCAGGATTATAGATTGTAGAGTCATACTGCTTGGACATTTTCGCTTTTCCTGTGAATGTAACGGAATAGATCAGAATTTATTTATTTTAATGCTAATGAGCTCCTCATTTTATAAATTTTATCCTTATGAGTTACTAACCAGTCATTGAAAAAGAAAAATCTTGCAATAAAGGTTTCGTCTTGAAATTCCGAAAAATACTTCTTGAAAGCATTGAGTTTTCAAGTAAATTTCCTTTCCCATCAATAAATAACAGAAGGGAATCAAATTTTTATTCGACCAGTTTTATTTTCCTCAATTATCATTCAAAATTTCTATTTCACTCGGTAACATTATCATTAGAGAAGTGGTAGAGTTGTAGATTATTGACTCTGCATTAATGTCAAATTTAGAGAGGCGATTAAACGAGGAACTTCTTTTTCATCCACAGCTGTTTCGTTTCTTATGCTGACATGTGTGTGTTGTACTCGAATTCCCTCAACGGAGACAAACATTTTTGTATGTGGTGGCGAGAGTATACCGTGAGAATCGGCTTTATCTTCAGCTGTTCCCCGAGGTATATTGACGTAAGCATCTTTCATTCGGGAGGGCTCAGCTGTGCTGCTAATCACTGGATCCCTAACTTTCTTCATTCTCTCTCGATGCCTCTCTCACAAACTCCTTCTCTCTTCAATTTTTTCCGTATTCTACGGTTGCTTAGTTTATATCAATCCAACTCTTCCACCAATTAATGTGTCAGCAGCTTGTTTTTTGGTGATGATATGCATAGTATTTGTAGTAACAGATGAGTAGGGGGACACACTAATCTAGGGGGGTCTGGACATACACTTGGGATGAAAAAAGAAACATTATACATTATAGAATGCTTTTTGGAGAAAGTACCAAATATCAAAAAAGGTGTAGTTTCTATTAAATATTCCAGGAAAAGACTCATAGACCGCTTTTTTGTTATTCTCTTTAACTGAACATCTCCATTCTCATTCGTATTTGAAGCTGCATCTTCCACTTGTGATGCGTCCAATTTTCTGCTCCATTTCAACCCCGCTGATTGTTGGTAGAGGGTACGGATAAAATAAAGTTGGCATTGCAACTTGTTGCTGCGTGCTTGTAGAAAAGCAAACTTGTGATAAATTTGTGAAGAACTGCTCCCCTGACTCCTTTACATCGCACCAATTTTACTGCCAACGTGCCAACAATGTTCTAAATTGTGGATGCGAAACTTTTAGGTTTCCACAGGAAATTATATCTACTTGTTGCATTAATTCGTTTGGTTTTCAATCCATAACTTTCAATTTCCATCAAGCTTTAGGCTATATTGATACATTTCAGTTGTCAACTTAGGCTTGAAATGAATAGAAATACTGTATTCTCACTCGAATGAAACATAACATGACAAGTTCTCTGATTATGATTTATGAATTTGATTAATACAATTAAAAACAATCATAATTATTCACTTCCTGATCAGTCATTCAGTATGATGTATTATACAGAGTGGGTGAAAAGTCCGAGAACGGCTTAATATCTCATACATTCTAAACTCATGGTAAAGTAGAATTTTCAATTTGATTAGGAACCCTAATCACACCCACCGACAAATTATTTTTCTGTATGAGATATTAACCCGTTCTCGGACTTTTCACCCACTCTGTATACGGTAATTCTAAAGCAGGATTATAGATTGTAGAGTCATACTGCTTGGACATTTTCGCTTTTCCTGTGAATGTAACGGAATAGATCAGAATTTATTTATTTTAATGCTAATGAGCTCCTCATTTTATAAATTTTATCCTTATGAGTTACTAACCAGTCATTGAAAAAGAAAAATCTTGCAATAAAGGTTTCGTCTTGAAATTCCGAAAAATACTTCTTGAAAGCATTGAGTTTTCAAGTAAATTTCCTTTCCCATCAATAAATAACAGAAGGGAATCAAATTTTTATTCGACCAGTTTTATTTTCCTCAATTATCATTCAAAATTTCTATTTCACTCGGTAACATTATCATTAGAGAAGTGGTAGAGTTGTAGATTATTGACTCTGCATTAATGTCAAATTTAGAGAGGCGATTAAACGAGGAACTTCTTTTTCATCCACAGCTGTTTCGTTTCTTATGCTGACATGTGTGTGTTGTACTCGAATTCCCTCAACGGAGACAAACATTTTTGTATGTGGTGGCGAGAGTATACCGTGAGAATCGGCTTTATCTTCAGCTGTTCCCCGAGGTATATTGACGTAAGCATCTTTCATTCGGGAGGGCTCAGCTGTGCTGCTAATCACTGGATCCCTAACTTTCTTCATTCTCTCTCGATGCCTCTCTCACAAACTCCTTCTCTCTTCAATTTTTTCCGTATTCTACGGTTGCTTAGTTTATATCAATCCAACTCTTCCACCAATTAATGTGTCAGCAGCTTGTTTTTTGGTGATGATATGCATAGTATTTGTAGTAACAGATGAGTAGGGGGGGGACACTAATCTAGGGGGGTCTGGACATACACTTGGGATGAAAAAAGAAACATTATACATTATAGAATGCTTTTTGGAGAAAGTACCAAATATCAAAAAAGGTGTAGTTTCTATTAAATATTCCAGGAAAAGACTCATAGACCGCTTTTTTTGTTATTCTCTTTAACTGAACATCTCCATTCTCATTCGTATTTGAAGCTGCATCTTCCACTTGTGATGCGTCCAATTTTCTGCTCCATTTCAACCCCGCTGATTGTTGGTAGAGGGTACGGATAAAATAAAGTTGGCATTGCAACTTGTTGCTGCGTGCTTGTAGAAAAACAAACTTGTGGTAAATTTGTGAAGAACTGCTCCCCTGACTCCTTTACATCGCACCAATTTTACTGCCAACGTGCCAACAATGTTCTAAATTGTGGATGCGAAACTTTTAGGTTTCCACAGGAAATTATATCTACTTGTTGCATTAATTCGTTTGGTTTTCAATCCATAACTTTCAATTTCCATCAAGCTTTAGGCTATATTGATACATTTCAGTTGTCAACTTAGGCTTGAAATGAATAGAAATACTGTATTGTAAACAGCTCTTGAATGCACAGGTTTAATGTTTGTTCACATCAATTATTTCAAACATGAATAATTGATTCAAACAAAGCATGATATACATAAAAAAATGCAATGGGTCGTGCTTCTTGGCTCTGGCATCCATAATAACATAGAGTAAAGATATTTAAAATTGAAGATATTCCTAGATTATTTGTCTTAGCTGATAGCGAGCATGATGTGGTATCTCTGAAATAACACCTCAGCATTCACATATCTACGTTGATGTTTTGCTGAGAATGATACGTGAATAACACTTAGATTTAATATTAATGTGTAGGCTAACACTATAGCTTTGGATTTTTCGGGCCTTGTGAAAATCACGATGTCCTTCAGAAAGAGATGATGATACTGACCAGCAAGCGGTCTTACGTGCAGCATTGGTCATTGGTAAAAAGCGCTCGATATCTGGATGAACATATTAGTCCTGTCTGTGGAGAAACCTACATATCCCCAATCGTTCAATGTTATTTATTCATGATATTTGACTTTTGATTAACTATTTTGTAGGTCATTAATATATTACATCCCTTATTATTAACAGACACAGTGATTTGAACAGAGCATTTTCCAATTTATCATGTTATATGGATGAGACGCAGATTAAATTACGTTTCGATGGGTTGGTCCTTTTTCGGCGACAGGGTCATAATTAGGCGCTACCAGTATTAGGTCATTAGAGCGGCGACATAATGCTCAATTCTCTTAATTAGCGCTCTCCTATGGGTGAGCAGGCAGGAGCGGGTGCACTGCTTCCTGCACTCCGACCAACTCTCCCAAGCCTTCTCCGACAAAACATGCGGTTCTAATTATTTACCCCGAAGTAGTAAGAAATGCTACTTCAGCAGCAACTGCTTCACGATGGAGATGACACCTCACCTTCACTCTTGCAGTCAGGACTCCAACTAACTTTTATGATGTCTGGCTCCTCGTAGAATAGCTTCTTCCTTTTTGCCATAATTGGGGAGTTATTGTCTTCGATGTATAAAAAACGATTATCATTATTCATAGTTATGGAAATACACTAATGATATATGAATAAGGTAATAATGAGTTTATATAAGATTATATTCATTTGTTTTGTATCTTGAACTTACTGATACTTATAGTGAGGTCCACGTGATAATGGCAATATACACTTATTTGATTAACATTGGTATTGCTATCCTTGTTTATCATTCGACTAAGCACATAGCGCTATCCTTCTCCAGCTCCGCAATGTTGCCAGTTTGTTTTCAACAATGTGGAAATATAATTAATTGTTGAAATATTTAATCTCAATTATGAAAATGTATTATTCAATAACCAAAAAATATTTTTCTTGACGGATAAATTATAATTGATTATTTTTAACGAGAATTATGAGTTGATATTCCATCAGATATACCGGTATCGCCTCTGTAGAAGGCAGTGGGAAAACGGAGAATAGGCAATTCTATTCTCCTATCTTTGTCCACTGTCATTTTAACGTGGACATTACTACTGTATAGACATGATGCGGAGTGAGCTTGATTGAAAATGAAAATAAATTAATAATAATTGGCCTACTGTCCAGAAAGAGAAGAGTTAGCTACTATCACATTTCAAATTTTTTGCAGCATAATAACATTAGGGGCGCCATTTCATTAAACTTTTGAGGGGCAAACACCAGTGGGTATGCTATAGGAACCTCCTAAGGAAAGGTCTCCTGGGATTTTCCCCATAAATATTGCATTTGAAGATTTCATTATAAATTTCTAATTGTTAAGTTTTATTGAAAAAGTATATATCTCATCAGGCCTATTAAAAAGTGGTTATTGATTAATATATCATTGAATATATTAGTTCTTATAGATATAGAGTGGCCCAATGGTAGGTAGTTACAGTAAAGGTAGGTCTGTACAGTTATATGGAGTTGGCGAGAATCATGAAAACAGTTTATTTGTACAATGATAATTTGACAGTAGATTTGATTGAGAACCTACTTGAATTGAAAAAACCACCTACTTATCAAAAAACTGAAGAAACATTAAGCTGTTTCCATAATTCTCACAAACTCGGTACATACCCTACATGACGTATTGTCTGTGCCCTTTTGCTTTCACTGCAGCTTGCACATTCTTACGTTGCTATTCATGCTAATAGCTCATTGATTAGGCCCTAATTATATCCTTTTCAACTAATAAGCTTATAAGTTTATGTAACATCATGGACTATAAGTAAGCAGAAATATAATAATAATAATGAACTATTATAAACCGCATTCGATCTGTTAGATCTGTGGTAATATCTACGAGTAGTCATGTTTTTGAGCCTATTTAGCTACGTCATCGTTGCTCATACCAATTATTAAATTGGTATGTGATTTTAATGCTTCACGTGATAGGCTTGCATTTTCATTATTTATCTCATTCTGGGGGGGGGGGGCTCTAAATGACACCCCTGATTGAAGTAGCCGTCAAAAGTAGCATTAGTTTTTTGCACTGCGACGTAGCTGAAATCTACTTAGATCGGCTTATGATAATGGCGTTATTTTTGCTAAGGATGATGGCCACATAAGTCCTAGGTTTGTACCTGGGTAATGGAGGAGTTGATGAGAGATTAGTGGACTAAGCTGTTGAGTGTGCTGAGTTTCATATTGGTTCCAAGTTTTTCTATTTTATCTCGATGGAATGAAAATGGTCGCCAGTCTAAAATGTAGATTAACATGATAGAAAAGAATATGTTTGATGAATACTTTGTAGTAAGATAGTGATCTTACTAATATTATCCGAAATCGCAGATAGAATAGGCGCAGTGCTTTGATTTCTCATGCACTTGCAATCAATATAATGCTTCTAATTAGATAATGAAGAGATTTATTACTCATTGAATATAAAAAATAATTATCGAATTGAAATAAAATATTGAAGCGTCAATATATTGACTATGACAAGACAAGTCCACGAGATGAATTCATTCAATTGCCATAATTTATAAAAACAATATCTCCCCTACTCACAGAGTTTAAAAGAAACAAAGGATTCTTGATTTTTAGTGGTAGCATAGAGAAGCAGTAGCGTAAGTTACGCTATTGTTCCTCTATGGTGGTAGTCTTCAATAAAATAGAAATCGTGCATATAAACAATTTTTATTGAAGTAGATACATCATTGAAATACAAAAATTATCCAATTGAATAATGATGAAATAGAAAATAATCAATATCGCTAGTATAGAAAATAATCAATTATTACAAGCTAGAAGTCTGATATTTTTTTTGTTAAAAAATCATTGATGTCCCTCTTCATACATTCATTGTATACGTTCCAGTAGGTCAAAGACACTTGAGCTTGCCACACAAAAATAAAATATTCAACAAAGAACCAATTACAGTAGGCTATTGATAATGCATTATAATTCGATTACAGTAAAGTAATGGATTGTGACTCATCAAAAGTGATTCGTAAAAAAATGAATGTATCATTCAACTAGATTTACCTTGTTAAGTAACACAAAGTAGAATTTGAAAATAACTCTTGAACAACTCTTACATATAAATACATACACAAACAGAATTTTCTTATAATTATAAAACGGTAACTAACGTACCATGAACAAACATATCATTGAATTCTGGACGTATTTGTAAATTCCAATATTATTCTCCAATAAGAAACTGAAAATTAGTACTCTAAGAAAATAATCGTAATTAATTATTGTGGTAAAACAGTATATACAAAGAGATTAGAGCTTTGGCTAAGATAAAACTTTTGATTGATGAATTGAATCAAATTGCAGAAAGTATTAAAAATTGTAACTGGAAATTATTATTATTATTATGCCGTTTGAAGGAGTAAGATCAATTTAATTTCTTGCACTACTAGAGTAATTTTTTCACAAATTGTTTTTGAAGAAGCTGAATCATACTTGTACATGCATACCCAACAAGCTCCATCAGTTTTCCAAGATACTTATTGACGTATCAAATCTAATCAAAATTACTGTAGAGAGTCAGCATAAAGAATATGTGTTTTCATAAGGGTCATTTTTCTCATATAATTCTAATTGTATGCTTGCCTGGCATATGGCATATGATATAAAGTACTTGGAAAAGAGGAAAACATTTTTCGAATTCAAGTTCTGTAGGCTATCATTTTTTCAAAGTTCCAAGTAGGTCAGCAATCTACTATAAATAATTATAATTGTGAGCTGTAAAATATGAGACTTCACTGCAGCCGCAGTTTGATCAAGCTCACACATTAGGATAACCATTTGATTTTCAGATGTATTTATGTTGATGGAATTCAAAATAAGTTTAATCAATTAAAAACTCATAAGTAATAATTATGGAATGTTAACATTTCACATGTTCCACTTAACTTTTCAAAACCTCGTGAGTAACTTAATCAGGAAATACGTTCAATAGTTAGGACCAGTTGCACAAAAGCCGGCTAAATTTTAATCGTGATTAATTTTCACGAGAACCAATCACAGTAGGTTTTATTCGAAAAGAAGGCTTCTTCCATTGGTTCTCTTGAAATTATTCACGATTAAAATTTAACCAGCTTCTGTGCAACCGGCACTTAGTATAATAACTCATATGTAATATTACAATTTCAAAATAAAGATCAATAGAATATAATTTTCAAACAGTGAAATAAGTGGATTACAATTGACTGCTAAAATTGGATAAAACTGATCATTTTTTTTCTTAACAACAATGAAATTACGAATCGTTTACAGTCTTTATATTCCTTCTCCACTATTCCAATCACCTTCCATTCTCCACACACTGAATGCATAACTCAGTTTCTCGTGAGCCAAATAATTACAAGGTGTAACAGCCCCTGATCTTGAGTTACCAGGACTCATCTCAAAATCTGAAAAATGAAAAAAATTTCGGTTATTATTGTCTGGTACAGCATGTTATAAACAAAGAGAAAAATGACTAGAACAGGTCAAAACAATAGTGGACTATACCAGATAATGGATTTTGAAAACAATTTTTCAATAGTAATGTAAATTGATAGCAGATCATTTTTAGAATTAGTTTTTTAATAGCAGCATTGCTGATAAATTTTAGGTTGAAAATATACATCTATCTATTCTCTTCATCACTTAATCGCTATCTAGTCTTGAGACTAATAGTTCAAAATATTACATAAGAGATGTATCTCCATATATCAAAACATTTTATCAAACAGGCCAATTCTTTATTTATGACTTCATCCTTAGATAGTAATTATTGGATTATTTAGTATGCTAAGTAGTGTGCCGGGCACTGTCTTTATTCAGGGCTTTTCCCAAGTTATAATAGTAAATTTAATACGCAATAGACTAGAGCCATTATTGTAAGTGAGTTAGCGAAATAAATTATTTTCTCTCTCTATTATGAACGGCCATGACTTCGAGTTTCCCATGATAGATATTTAAAAATTGTGGCTCCGAGTCGTCGAGGAATGTAGATTATGGAATTATCTCTAAAACTTAGCCTTCTTGTCGCGACATAAAATGCGATAAGTTGGAAAACAGCAAGCATTGAAATTATAACAAACTACCGATTTTGCAGTTACTATTTGGTCCAAAGGCTGTAGAAGCCACGCGACGATTGGTCAAATTGATTCCATTCGCCCAATAGGAGACCTGTTTCTAAATACAGTAGTGGGGATTCCCCAGCCGCGCAAGACCAGATTACGTTTCGGAGGACACTTTGCTAGGAGCACTACGAGAGTAAAGATGTAGTCACTATGTTTCCCCTTTTTGGGCAGGTTTATAAGTTTATTTCAGTAGTTAATGTAGGAGCTAGTTTTATTGTTTATTAATGTCTAAATTTTACTAGTAGTGCCATGTCCTGAAAGGTTAATTGTGTTTCTTCACCATGTACGAATAATTGTTTCTTCAAATAACCGCTAAGGTACGTAAAATAAGGTTAAAATATAATTTAGGGAATAATTTAAGTGTTATAAATTGATTGAAACTTCCATAAGAGTATTGAATTAATTAAGCCTGTTATTTTTCAAGTTAATAATATTGATTGAGAATAATCCTTTTGATTTTATTAGTGATGGAAGATAATTATAATTTTTTTTCTACAGAAGTATAGAAAGTTTTCAGTTACGTTACATTTGAGTTATTGTTCTGGAGATATATTATCGTAGAGTATTGCTGAAAGTCAGGAAGATAGCATTTAAATTGGAATGAAATTTTTAAGATTATGTTCATATTGAGTTTATGACATTTTATAATTTATATTTTTCAGACTCTGTTTTCTTATGTCATTAAGGCTTTCGAATGATTTAGTAAATTTTTTATGATAGAAATCTTAATAGACGAAGAAGAAAGTTTTTCTTTTCCAGGAAATTAATGTTAATGAATGTTCATTTTTAATTAAGGTTCTGAGCAGTTTTGGGCGAATGCCCGTTATTTACAGTTGGATTGCGTCCTAAAGTTCATAAATAATAAATAAAATAAATGTGGCTAGCGCACAAGTTTCCAACAATACTAGCCGAGCTACTATATGAAAAATTGTATTTGATTTCGCAATCCAAACGAAAAATATCATATAAGTTAACATCATAATTAATGAAGTATTCATTTTCTAAACGCATTATATTAATTTATTACGGATGTTTTCATAAAGGTTACATTGTATTTCAATGACACTCTGGCAAGTAAATTTGTTTTAAATCTGTTAAATTTTGAGAATGAAATCAGAACGTCAAGATAAAATCTAAATTAAATAACAGAATAAACTCCTGTTTTAGCTTTTGATGAATTGTAGGAAGAGTTAGAAATTAATGCTGTAATACATTTATTTACAGCGGTTCATGTGTGTCCCCAAACCAACTTCTTGTACTACCACCCCTTTGGTTCCGCAACTTTATGTAAAACCGCTTCAAGACACCCGTTCAGACGACAGGTCTAGGGACGTAAGAGGACGTCGCCGTCAAGCCAAATTCAACCGGTAAAAGCTCACCGCCAAAAACAAGGTACTGTAACCCCGACGATAAAGCAACGTACAAACAACGAAAGTGCAGTGTAGTGAAACAAAGGTTCATTCGAGAATGTCAATCAAAAGTGGGGATTCAAAATTATTATGAAATGGGTTATATGGGTTACTATCGACGAAATTTGGGTTCAACGGGCTTTTCTTTCTTGAGTAATTTTATGTTGAAGTTAATTATTGTTATTTGATGACTGATATTGTTTGGTTTTGTGACGTATTGCTATCTAAACGGGGATAGTAATGCGCCCCCGAATCAGATGAAGAATGTCAACAAAGTAACATGATATTGTTGTTTCTGTTGTTCGATTTTGTTGCCAATGTTTATTGAAGTTGTTTGTATTTTTCAATTATTTCAAATTGTAGTGTTATTCTATAGTAAAAACCTATTAAATCAGGCATGGCAAGATTAATTGAAGTTTTCTTGACTCTAGCCCGTTCACCTGCATGAATTAGGTATAGACTCAGGTATTTTCTAGATGTGCCGGCCTATTTCTAAATTCTAAATTTTATTTCAAATTATCTTCTTTGGCACACAACTGCGCCACTCTGCTGTCTAGAGATATTTAAATCTCTGGAATTCAAATTTCCTAAAAAAAAAAAAATTAAATTTTTCATAACTTACTCTAATAATACTAGATCAATTTTTCTGAGTCTATACTTAATAATTCATTCTGTGAACGTGTTAACTGTCAATATTTTGGGTTTGGAGTTGAATGAATAATTTATAGTTGCTACTCCAATTTTTCTGAAGTTTAAATAATTGTAGATGAAACAGGAAAGTTATTCAGTTATGTTAAACCATTAAATGATAATCTTTTGAAGTGCTTAAAGATAAAGTTAGGTATCATTGAAGCTCAAGTTGAAAGTATTCTAAACTTTATATTGAAATTGATTGACAAATTAAATGTTAACGTTAGAATAATAATGAGTAGAAGAAACTAGGATATGTGAGAAAAAACTGATTCTAAGTGCTGAATAAATTTTTTGTATTCTGTAATTCCGTGAATGATGATAGAAATTATTGTAATGTCAACGTACGTATTCTGGTCTCACGTCTGGTAGTTGAATATCATTATAGTAGTAGTGAAAGTGAATATTGAGATTTTAAAGGTCAACCCAAGTAAATTAGAAAAATGCGGAAATTATTATGGGAGAATGTTTGAGGAAAATAGGAAATTTTTTGATAAGTTTAGGTAGATCGAAGGTAATCAGAGAATAAATAGGAAACTGTTTTATTAGTTATTGTTGATATGTAGTTTTGAAAAGTTGATGAGTAGTTTTGGCTTGAGATGTTTAAACTAAATAATTGGGTATTGTAGATTAAAGTTGAAACGATAATCAAATCCTTGGGAATTTGTATGAAAATAAGTTGATTCAGATGAGGTTGTTAAGTCCCTTTATCAGTAATGTTTATTCTCGAAAAGGTGAATCAGTTTTATTATTGGAAATATTTTTTTTAGGTGTGATTTTTGCGGTAGGCATGCGTAGTGATAGTGTAAAGATCCGTTGTGTTGGTAACGTTTCCTGTAGACTGTGGGGAATTTTTTGTTTGTTTAGTTGAGACTCAAGATTTAGAGGAGGACAAGGGGATGTCCTGCCTGTGTGTGTTGTTGTTGAATTTAGGTAATCGGCGCGAGTGTAGGTCCGTGTCCAGAGAGAACGGAGCACTGCCCGATAGTTGTCCATGTAACAAATCAAGGAATTAGCTGTGACTAACCTTGCAAATTTGTACGGTGGAATTGTATAATTTTAGCGAAAGGCACCGAAGATGGTGTGAGCTAAGATTCCTTTTTGTATCTAGTAAACGGTCTGGTTCATTCGAGAGTTATGGGGCTCGTCAGTAGAATAACGTAAACCGAAATCTAGAATATTTAGTGAGTCTTCGTAGTGATTGTAAGGAAATCAATCAGCGTAATGCAGTTTAGGGAAGCCCAGTCAAAAGGTTCGTTAATGTTTGGTAGGAAAGTCAGCCGCAAAAACACAAGTAATAATTGGTAAAAAAAAGGGATATTATTGAGTTTAAAAAGTTGCTTAGAAATTTGGTATGGTAACGAAAATTGAAGGTTTTAGACAATGAATATTTAAAGTGATTAGTTAAGGTATAAAATAAAATAACAGAGAAACTTTTTCGAGTACCTAGGTAATGTTAAAATGGTTATCAGTGAAAGTAGAAATAAATATTGGAACACTAATGAACGGGTTAAATTAAAATAAAATTAACAGTGAAATTCTTCTAGTTGAATTTGAAATGAAAAGGGAAAAATCTCTTGAGTTAAGCATGAGTTTAAATTATTCTGTAGTTGAGAGTTGGAAGGTTGATTAAAATTTAAATGGGGATATAAGGTAGAAATATGTAGGAAAATTCGTGTCAAAAGGAAATAGAATTTTTGTTGGGAAAATTAAATTGAGGTAATTAACAGTAGTAGGACCCTTTAGAGATAAGTAGTCAAAAAGAATTAATAAATAAAAAAATAGGAAAATCTTTAATGAAATGATAAATTTTTTAATGATGAATAGTAAAATTGCAATCAAGTTTTCCATGTGAATAAGTTGAGATATTTTGAGATCTAGTAGAGTAATTGAAACTAGTTGGATATGAAATTTATTGTTGAGAAATAATTATGTGAGGCTCTAGTAAGGTTAGAAATGTCAGTGAACTTGAGAATCAGTAATAGTGTAATAGTAGTCTATTAATGTGTTAATGTATTGGTAAATTTCATAATGTTGATAATCAGAAGGCAAGCAGTAGCAGTCCATAAATGCTAAGTTAGAGCTGAACTTTCATATTATTAAATCATGCCTTGAGAATTACTCTTCCAGTGTTTAGAGAAAATGTCACGTACTTTGAGTTTGCGATAAATAATAGCCTGGCACCCGATATCATAGTTTTGTTTTGACTAGCGTTCTGTGGTAAAGCTTTCTTACTGGAATATTATAATGAAAAGTGTTTTTCTCATGATTGTGGAATGCAAAATCGCGCTTGTGTCATATAGCTCTCGCGTTGATCCAATGATGCTGTTTCAACCATTATTATCTTTGAATCGTAGTCTATGTAGAATAGTATTGCCTATTGAATTGCTTTATATTGTTAAAAATAAGTTGCACTCTCAACTCTATAGTAATGATAGTTAGATTTCAATACATTCAGCAGAGTGAAAAAGTTTCATCCTTTACTATTATAATCAACGTACTACATATTTTACAGCAGCAGAGTAACATAGAACCAATTAAAACTATGATGTCTTTTAAACGTTTTCCCTTGTTAGATTTTGCCAAGAAAATAACCAGGGACTCAATAAAGTGATTGAAGTATTCAAGATTATTATACTCGGTCCGTCTTTAGTACCTACTTAAAAGGTGGACACGTCCATGTTGTTTTGTCCTGACTCTTGCCACAGTTTTAAAGACTCTTGCCACAAATCTCAATTAGATATACATTTTGCTGAATTTCGGAATGATTAAAGAGATTTCTTTTGAAGAGGGCCCGCTTCAAATTGGATCCTACTATCAATCCAGAAATTCGACTCTTCAAATCATACAGAATGCCTCTATGGTAACATATCCTGATTAGATTTCTTTTTGCGTGTTTCACACCGGAAGGAAGGGGAGTGTGCCGGGCACTGTCTTTATTCAGGCTTTTCCCAAGTTATAATAGTAAATTTAATACGCAATAGACTAGAGCCATTATTGTAAGTGAGTTAGCGAAATAAATTATTTTCTCTCTCTATTATGAACGGCCATGACTTCGAGTTTCCCATGATAGATATTTAAAAATTGTGGCTCCGAGTCGTCGAGGAATGTAGATTATGGAATTATCTCTAAAACTTAGCCTTCTTGTCGCGACATAAAATGCGATAAGTTGGAAAACAGCAAGCATTGAAATTATAACAAACTACCGATTTTGCAGTTACTATTTGGTCCAAAGGCTGTAGAAGCCACGCGACGATTGGTCAAATGATTCCATTCGCCCAATAGGAGACCTGTTCTAAATACAGTAGTGGGGATTCCCCAGCCGCGCAAGACCAGATTACGTTTCGGAGGACACTTTGCTAGGAGCACTACGAGAGTAAAGATGTAGTCACTATGTTTCCCCCTTTTTGGGCAGGTTTATAAGTTATTTCAGTAGTTAATGTAGGAGCTAGTTTTATTGTTTATTAATGTCTAAATTTTACTAGTAGTGCCATGTCCTGAAAGGTTTAATTGTGTTTCTTCACCATGTACGAATAATTGTTTCTTCAAATAACCGCTAAGGTACGTAAAATAAGGTTAAAATATAATTTAGGGAATAATTTAAGTGTTATAAATTGATTGAAACTTCCATAAGAGTATTGAATTAATTAAGCCTGTTATTTTTCAAGTTAATAATATTGATGAGAATAATCCTTTTGATTTTATTAGTGATGGAAGATAATTATAATTTTTTTTTCTACAGAAGTATAGAAAGTTTTCAGTTACGTTACATTTGAGTTATTGTTTCTGGAGATATATTATCGTAGAGTATTGCTGAAAGTCAGGAAGATAGCATTTAAATTGGAATGAAATTTTTAAGATTATGTTCATATTGAGTTTATGACATTTTATAATTTATATTTTTCAGACTCTGTTTTCTTATGTCATTAAGGCTTTCGAATGATTTAGTAAATTTTTATGATAGAAATCTTAATAGACGAAGAAGAAAGTTTTTCTTTTCCAGGAAATAATGTTAATGAATGTTCATTTTTAATTAAGGTTCTGAGCAGTTTTGGGCGAATGCCCGTTATTTACAGTTGGATTGCGTCCTAAAGTTCATAATAATAAATAAAATAAATGTGGCTAGCGCACAAGTTTCCAACAATACTAGCCGAGCTACTATATGAAAAATTGTATTTGATTTCGCAATCCAAACGAAAAATATCATATAAGTTAACATCATAATTAATGAAGTATTCATTTTCTAAAGCATTATATTAATTTATTACGGATGTTTTCATAAAGGTTACATTGTATTTCAATGACACTCTGGCAAGTAAATTTGTTTTAAATCTGTTAAATTTTGAGAATGAAATCAGAACGTCAAGATAAAATCTAAATTAAATAACAGAATAAACTCCTGTTTTAGCTTTTGATGAATTGTAGGAAGAGTTAGAAATTATTGGATTATTTAGTATGCTAAGTAGCCTACTCCAAACTGAGAGATTTCTCTAAACTGGAATCATTACATAGAATTTACTTCTATTTTATTAAGAAATGCCATTCATTGTCTTGAGGAATTCCTTCGAAATTTCCCATGTTTTGTCTCAGTGGTTACCTCGCCATCGCGGGCTTTATTTCGCACTCCGTTATTTCCAGCCACTCATGTATATCGTATAAGTAAACAGATAAGTAAACCATATTCATTTTGGAAGAATTTATGTGTGAAGTCCAATGTTGTATTACAAGTATCTGTTCGCTGGAATAATAATTGAACGACTTTTCATATACAGTAATATTTTTTTCATAATCAGATATTAATTCTCTCTGCGAGTTTCTAAATCAAGAAATTTTTAATATAAAAGCTCAAGAGTGTCACTCCTAAACAGGGTGTTTACGAATTCCCTACCAATACTCTAGGCCATTCTTCCTGGGTGAGAAACATAATATCTAATTATCATAGGCTACTTCAATTGTCCGGAAGTCTTCAGTTACTCACACAGCGGCCATTTGGCTTTTTCACTCATTTTTTTCTAAATCATGACTAAACATACGAACTTGAAAATCACAAAAAAATTATGATAATTTTAAAAATTCTTAAAACAAAAATATGGTGGCCATTTAAAATTTTGTTTTTTGAATAACTCAGAAACCATTGGTTTTACAAAAAAATTACAAGATTAACAGTAAATTCAATTACCTATCGATCGGATCGCCATATTGGTTCAATCTTTAAAACTCAGGTACCAATTGATAGGTAATTATATTTACTAAAAAAAAAGTTATTCCTATAAATGTTTTGTAAAACCAACGATCTCTGAGCTATTTAAGAAACAACATTTTAAATGGACTTCATTTTGTTTTATGTATTTCAAAAATTATCATAATTTTTTGAAGCTTTGTCTAGTTGTTATAAATGATTGTGCAGAGTTTCATACGTTCAACCATTATTTAGAAAAAAATCTGGTGTGGCGCACTCACACAACTTTCCTTGCCGTTATGAAAATTGAGAGTCGCGCATCTCAAGTCTACTATTCAAAGATTTGAGCCAGCTGGTGACAGGGCAATAACGCTGGAGACACACGAGGTCTGCTATCTCTTCATAGTGGATCATATTTAATAGAATCAACAGTTGCCAACAGTTTGCAATTGAATAATCACATTTTCTCGAATTTCGAGCTTATTTTTGATTTTAGGTGGAAATGTTACTGAACATTAATTGTAGAGATTCTCATGCTCAATCTTTTCCACTCGAAATTTTTTGTTTAAATTGTATCTGAAGCCTGATAATATTGAGAATCTAAAATCGAACTTTGCATAGATGGGGCAGAGCTCCTGAAATTTTTACAGATATGGGACTTGTGGCAGTTGATAGAGCTTATCGATGACTATTCTAGGTATAACTTTAATCAAAATCGTTGGAGCCGTTTTCGAGAAAATCGCGAAAAACCCTGTTTTTGACAACATTTTCGCCATTGTAGTCGCCATCTTGAATCGCATTTGATCGAAATTGTTCGTGTCGGATCCTTATATTGTAAGGACCTTACGTTCCAAATTTCAAGTCATTCCGTTAAGTGGGAGATGAGATATCATGTACACAGACGCACATACACTCATACACACACACACACACACACACACACACACACACACACACACACACACACACACACACACACACACCACACACACACACACACACACACACACACAGACCAATACCCAAAAACCACTTTTTTGAACTCAGGGGACCTTGAAACGTATAGAAATTTAGAAATTGGGGTACCTTAATTTTTTTCGGAAAGCATACTTTCCTTACCTATGGTAATAGGGCAAGGAGAGTAAAAGTGAAAAAAGCACAATTTATTGCCGCTGTAGTAACTGAAGATTTCCGGACAATTTAAATATGATATTTATATATGTTTCTCACCCTCTGTATATAAACATATGGTCCAATTTAAACTGGAGAGGCATTTCGCCAGTCTATAATGGAAGTTATAAAAGTCAGCGCCCCGCCACCGTACCACGTCAGCGCCACACCACTTCAATGTGGATTGGCCCAAACATCCCATATGAAAGATTTACCAAGGTACCTAGAATATATTATTCTAGAATGTATTCCAGGTACATTGAGATTTCCTGAATAAATTTATTTCAGCATTTGCTGGTGTTACGAAAAGATATCATTTTATTCATGCTAGAGCAACCAATTGAATCTGAAAGTTAGTTGAGAATTGGATTAATTACCATTTGAGTCATCACACGATTCATTCTTGATTGGAAGCAGTGCAGCAGTTGAGCTGCTGTTTGATTGTTCGGATGGTGCACAATGCAACACTTGGTAGAGGAACGTTATGTATCTAGCGGCCAACTTTAGGGTTTGGATTTTGCTCAGCTTATCTGAAGGCAAAGTCGGAATTATCTTGCGCAATGAGGCGAATGCTTCGTTCAGGCTCTGTGTTCTTTGGCGTTCTCTTACATTCGCCATAACTCTCTGGGTCTGAAAATAAAAGATAATTATCATGATATTAATTAGTCAAAACAATCTTGAAACATTTATGCCCGGTTCCACAAAGCTCCGTCTAGACATTTGAACATAATCAAATCATGTATATGTTTTACAAAAATAGTGCCCTGTAACATATAATTATTTCTATGGCGATAGCTACTATCAATTCCAGTGCATACTTGTGATTTGGTGAAACCGGGTTAGGCACTTATGAATCACTAGCATAGTAGGATCAATAGTAATACAAAGAACACACTAATCTTTTATTACAGGATCTTTCATTGAAAAGATAAAAATAGAAAGCTAGGTCACGTATTTGTTTAAATTATTATTGTTTTCCCCTTAACAGTAGGCTATTGGGATCTGCAGAAATTTGAAAGTGGAATTAAAGACTCAGATTTAGAGTTGTAATTGGGGAGAAAATTCACTGTAAATGGAATCTAAGTGAGTCAAAAGTAATTTGAATAATGATAAGTTCGGATTACAAATAACAAATAGATATCAATGTTATGTTAAGAATTACAGTTATTTGTTGTTGATTTATTCTAATAGAACATAAAAAGCATAGCCTACTATTAATTTTTCTGACTAGGCTTAGAAGGAGGCTAATCCTGTTAAGAATTTTTACTGATTTTATTAGACTAGTAGTTCTGTGAACAGTAGACCTCACGTGGATTTCTCATCCACAAGTATCTGATGTCACCTGTGTGCCGAAATTTATTTTTTTCTCAAAATTATAACTTCTCCAAGATAATTTTTAATAGAGTGCTGGATCAACTTGCGATTATCACGGTGTTGGAGTAGCTTCATGATGTAATTCAGCACATTACTTAATTACATTTTAATATTTCCTCTATTGTTGTTCAACGTTTTCCTCAAGTACGAATTGTTGCAGACGCTAAATTATCATCATAAAAAATCAGTTGAACGTCCATTCTATTGCTGAGTCTTCTACTTTGCTTGAGGGAATTTTACTGTATTCTGTCCTTGTTTGTTGTATTCCTCCCTCGTTCTATTGAGAAATAATTGTCGTCCCCACCACGTCCTTTGTAATTGGGTACAATTTTATTGGTTTCATTGCTAAGTCTGATACCCCTTTTTGAGCATGACTCGGTCGACTTGGAGACTTGAACAAGAGACCGCTTTTAGATTCTGTAGAGTACAGACATGTTTTCTGACCTATATTATTTAATTGTCTGATTGAATCATGTCTTATTCACCTTGTTTTTCGTTCTCTCCTGGAGACTAAAGTTATTTAATAATTGGGAATCATTTATCCCATCAGTTTTGAAATCGCTTATTTCTTCATTAATGGCTAAACTTATTAATGGTGTATTATATTCAATTCTGAGCGGTTGACTGTTGCAATTTATTTATTTTAGGCTATACGGATTAGTAACAGTCGAAAACCCATTCAAGAGTGAGCAATGAATATTTTATAGTATTGTTGTATTGTTTTTTTTCTTGTTAATATTTATTTTATGTATCATTTAACAACCTCTCATTCTACAGTTTTTCATTTTCTTTTATTGTTTAATGGATTAATCAATCATTTTATAATACAGATTTAGTAAACAAATTTTATATTCTACCACAATGATTTTATCATCATTGACTATTTAACTCATCAGCTTATTTTATATAAATAAATACCAAGAGAGCACTTTGGAAACTTAAAATTTTTATTTTTAATGTGAATTGTATGTGTTGTATTCATTACATGATTTCATGAGAAATCATTCATTGAATACAATATTAAGTATGCTATTTTACTCAAAAGCCTTATTCATATATTAGGAAATTCTAAATAGAATGGGATCATTCGGAACTCTTTATCTCCAATGAGTACTGAGCTATAATCTTTCAAAAATGAGTAAAATTTGAAGAAAAAATCAATTTTGATGAATTTTAGTTTTTGATCAACAATATCTTCCGATTGTTACCATTTAGATGTTTAATTCAAAATCCCTCTGGGCGTATCTTTGTGCTCTACAATCTGAGATCATGAAGAGCGCTCAAATAGATTCCCAGGTACACCTGACAACAATGCTCCTTGTATTGTGAAAAACACCTAATTTTCAGCTTCAACCATCATCGCCAACTATATTGTCCTCACATTGTTATTTCGCACAATGACATAAGTTCATTAAATTATTTTCTATGAGAATCACCCGTTAGATGGACTTTATTTCAGTATTTCCTAGTGGAGAGGCGCGCTTAAGGACACCTCAAGGATCAAACACTTATAACTTTTGACACAATGCTCAGATTCCATCGTACTACACTTCATTCTCCTCGGCTCGTCAAGGCGGACCAAAATCATGCATCATTAGTCAAATTCGGTCGATAAATGGAAAATTTATTGTTGAGTGTACTTAAGCCCGCCCATATTCCAATACACAAAAAATGGCCAATTTATCTATATTCAAAGCTATGTATCTCGGTAACCACTAGCCCGATGCCTGGAGGCCATCACCATTCACCCTCATCCATCACCCTTTGGACATCGGACTCGATGACGACAGATCTTGGATAAGTACTTGATACCCCCCCACTACAATATAAGATATGCCCCCGTAAATTTGGTCTCTTAAAGACAGATTTATTATTTGATTATTCATGTAAAGATGTGTTTTGTAATATTTCGATATTATTTTCATTATTATAAGAGCAGTCAGTCAACCGCATATCCATGTTCTTATTTCCAAGACCCTCAAACCACTAGAATTAGGATCGCATTATTGACCAGATTCAAATTGGCAGACCTCAGGGCCTAGCACAATTTCAACAACTAAGCCTTCTCCGACAAAATCATTTGTCACCAGGAGAGCGGCTTACCTGTTCTAGTTGATTCAGTTGAATCATAATTTACTCTTAAAAACTGTTATTTTTTCTCCAAGATCAAAAACTCACTTATGTTAAACTCAGTTCACGTTTGAATTTGTATCCCATATGATAATTTATCCAGTTCCGTGATAATCTATCCATCTGATGAGAATATTTTTCAACTATTTTCAGATTTTTTTTCAATCAAGGATAATTATAATTTCTTCAGCATCATTTAGTTCACTTATTCATTTTTTATCTTATTTTCAATCACCTATTAAATTTGTTTTTCAAATGTGAGAATATTGATAATGATGGGCACGCATCATAAAAAATATTGAAACTCTACCTTATAGAAATAGACACGGCCAGACATCTGTGTGATGCATGCAATGAATAATCCACTTGTTAGCTGATTGACTATGAATACTTCTATAGTCTACGATTTAGTCTATGATTTATCCTATCTACGAAGAAGATAATATATATAGTGATATCAGAGTATGGAGGAATTCCTTTTCTTTTCATATTATCCTTAAAATGCAAAATTTAAAAAAACCTTGTGTATACATAGACGCGTAGTTGAAAATAGTTATTTGTGCAACTAGTGCGCAAAGTGACAGTTTGCTGCACCGGAAGAAACCGAGCCATAGGCGAGGGCGGAATGGTTTCTTGAGTGCAGCAGAGGAACTTTGCGCACGTATTTCACATTCAATTTTTCCTACAGTTACCATTGAATATGAAAAGTGGGTAATTATGGATAAAATGATGGCTGAAATCCATCAAATGTTTGTGTGTGTGATGCTGTTATTAATAACAACCCAATTGAAGTTGAAAATTCTCAGCCAAAGTTCTCATCTTTATTCATTCAAGAATCAGAAAAAATACAGATAGAACAAAAAATTTGCATTTGAAATACATGCCAACAGCCGGTTGGGATGACTGCAGAATGGCTGAACCGACAAGCGCGCGACCTAGTGGGAAGAATCGTACCTAACTTCGTTTCATCCAACTAAAAACAGTATTCAGATATTTGGACATGGTTAACTTACTAAATTACCGAAAAATAATATAAGTAAACTAAAAAGTATTTATAAAATAACATAGACAACAGAAAATATTTTTTGTAGTATATTATTCTAATGTTATTTTATTAATTTTATTGACATGGATTTCGAACGGTAATTATTTAACCTGAAAATTCGAATTACATAATGTGTGTTTGCTACATTTCTCATTGCTTATAGTTGAAATAATTATTACTGTCAATAGAAAATAAACATTATTTATTATTAAATGATGATAAGTTATTATTTAATTATGATTTAGATAAACATTATTCTTGTTTTGGATTTCTAGATTGGGATCTTATCATAAATGAAGGGTAGCCATTGAAATGATTCTTATCTAAATCTAACCACAGTCATTGTTACCAATATAATTTTTGTTTTTGTGCACTAATCCTCCATATAACCCTCCAACTATTTTGTGTTGCCATGTTGCAAATCTGGAGTGCAGGAAAAATTTTTCCCGCACTAGAGCGGAAAAGTGATTCTTTGCGTTCTGTAATCAGTGCAGGAATGGCCACTTTTCAAGGTAACTGTGGGAAAAGAAATATTTCTGCCAAATCTCATCGAATTCTATCAACGCCTTTGGCCATAATCACATTACATACCGACAGACAAAAGCAAATCCGAGTTAAAACATAGACCTCACTATGTTCGTCAACAATCTAGCTGTAAGATGCAAAACTATCACAGTTTCAGATTAACATTATAGCTTGGAATATAAAACATTAATCAATCAATCAATAATTTCACATGTCACTCGCAGTAGTGTATTAGCAAATGAGAGAGCAGCATTTCCTACTCCCCCTCACCTCACCCATTGGGGGCGTGGCCTCCCCCTTCCCCCTGTCCCATGTCGGTCATCGCCACCCCCTGTTCAAAATAATATCTTAATCAATTGTCAATCATTTTTTCAAAAAATGTTGTTTCAAAATTCTCAAATTTTGAGGTAATGCTTTTCATTTTTGTTTCTCCTAAGTGCGTTTCATGGAGCCTCTTCAAAATAAAAGCTCTCAAATTCTTGGATTATAATAATTCTTGAATTATAATACCATAGACCCTAGCTTATTGTATTTTATTTCTTATTTTGAAAAAAATGGCTTTATTCTCCTCCATCAGATATAATATTAAGTCAGCCATTGTCACAATAATCTATAACTTTCCAAAGAACATCATCATTCTGTGTTTCTTTTACAAATTCATTCAAGTGTTTCTCTGAAAAATCAACTTCACCATTCTCAGTAACACAATGAGCCATATCCGCCATGCTCAAATCAAAAAATCAAAATCTAACTTTTGCTCACGTCCATAATCGATGTTTCTCCAGCATGAGAGTGTGATATAAAAGGCATTTTAAATCTTCTATATTTATTACAAAAGATTTCTGGAGTTTACAGATAATCTTTCCAGACTATTCAAAGTCACTCTGCTAAAAATTTACAATTTTTTTATATAAATCCAATTGAGAACCTGGAACGGTATGATAAAATGTTTTCAAGATCGAAAATATGCACTGCAAGTACGCGGGCCCTTCTAATATAGATTATTAAGCATTCTCTAAAAATTATTTATTAACTATATTGACCAAATTAAACAAATTCTATTCACCTGTAATTCTTCGACACTATGTGAAGATAGCCTTCTTCTGGACTTGCCGCAATTGGATTCGCTGAGAGGGCTTTTGTTGAGGCTGGATGAGCGCGACCTCTTCCTCTTCCTGGGGGCAGCAGACGCCGCCTCCGCAGCCACCTGCACCGCCTCCTGCCCCACGGAACAACAGTCGTCAATGTTGTTGTAGCACACTGACTGCAGCATGTTGTTGTTCTCTGTCACATTACTCCAGTTATTGTTTTCGTTGTTCTGAAGATCGTGAGTGCTGCTGGTCAAGTCGTGTTTGCCTCGATTGTAAGATTCGCTCCTATTCCACTCCTGTTTCACTCGTGGTATAGAAATGAACGAATCTCTTTTATCCTCAGAAAAATGTTCTGAGGTGTAGAAGTTTTCTGATGTGTACTGGCCGTACATCGTTCACGCTCTTGCCTTTGAATCTGTGCCACCACAAATTAGCTAGACTCGTCCATCTGGAAGATAAGATAAAACCTTCATCAGCCTACTCTAATAGTCTAATGGTTAATCTGCATAGCTAAAAACCATTCACTCACTCATTCCTAAAAACCGAAGCAACTATTTTAAATTTTAAATTTTGCCAAATGTTGATGGATCACGTTTTTATGCGTCCTCCCGAAAGTATTATCCTGATATGGATGTTTTTTAATACTCGTATTTTTCAGAACTGGGCCTACCTATTGATCGAAAACATTTCGAGTAGTCATCAACTATATTACAGAGATTTTACTACTAAATAATCATGACAATATTGGACTAGATAAATTACTATTGTGTAGGAAAATTATTATTAAGGAGAAGGAGAAACTTCCCATAATATAAGAGCAAATTTCAAATATTCAATTGAATTTTCATCATAAATTTCCATCAGTTATAAAAAGCTACAAGACTGGGATAACCGAGATACTTGTTTACTCGAACTCACGTAGGCACGAGTTTGTGGGTGGAGAGACCAAAACTCACCACTGATCAGAGAAGGGCGGCTATTCAGGCAAAACTTATTGGGAGAGGTGAGGCTTTTGACCCTGCAGAGTTTCGGAGAGGCAAAAAGAAAAACCCAAGAGATCAGAGATGGGTGAAACTTCAAGCACAAATGTAGGTCAAGAGGCTGAGTCGAGAGTGGCCGGGCGCCCTAGAGGTAGTTTGGCGTCCTCTCTCTAAGCGGAAGGACCTAGAAAAAGGCCAGGAGTGGAACTCACGTAAGTCACGAGTTTGTGGGTGCGGAGAGGCCAAGACTCACCACTGCTGGAAGATGGGCGGCCATTCAGGCAAAACATCTTGGAGGAGGTGAGGCTTTTGACCCTGCAGAGTTTTGGAGGGGAAAAAACAAAAACCCAAGAGACCAGAGTTGGGTGGAACTCCAGGGTCAAGAGACTGAGTCGAGGGAGGCCGGGCGCCGGGCTCCCTAGAGGCAGTTTGGCGTAGGACCCACAATACAGAATGGCCCAAAAACCTCGTATTTTCGGTTCATTTTCAAGTTTCCATCTATTTTCGCCAAATCCAGTCATCGGACAGAGAAATTTTCTCTTGCCTTTTCTTAGATTATAGAATTCTGAATAAAATGACATCATTCGAAACTGTCTATCTACAATGAATACTGAGTTATGATTTTTTTAAATGAGTAAAAATTCAAGAAAAAATCAACTTTGATGAATTTTAGCTTTTGATCAACAATATCTTCCGAATAATAACAATATCTTTCGGTCGAAAAATGGAAAATTTATTGCTGAATGTACTTAAGCCCATATTCCAATACACGAAAAATGGCTAATTTCTATGGCCGATTTTTCAAAGCTTGTGAAATACATCTGATAAAATTTCTAAATCTAGTGAGAATGTGAACTTTTTCCCCTCCTCCCACTCCAATAAATGATACTTTTGATTCCAATCCCATTCGAAAGTTACAGAAAATTTAAAAAATAGCGATTTTTACAGTTTTTTACTTTTTTCGTGATTCTACAGTTGATCAATAATTTCTAAAACGAGTCTGCTACGTCATAGAAACTCATGATTGATTCCAAATTGTAGATGAATACAACCTCCACAAGCTAAGTTGCCTAAAATCCATCATGAATCACCTTTCCCCATCATAGAATTTCTGAAACGAGTCTAATACATCATAGAAACTCACGATTGATTTCAAATTGTAGATGAATTCATCCTCTACGAGCTAAGTTGCCTAAATCCATCTTTAATCACCTTTCCCCATCATAGAACTGCCAAAACCGTTGATATTATAAAAAACATCACTTGATCCTGAATAAATTAATTGGCTTATAATTACACTCAATAATAAATTTTCCATTTTCCGACCGAATTTGACTCATGGTGGATGATTTTGGACCACCGTGACGAGCCGAGAAGAATGGAGTGTAGTACGATGGAATCTGGGCATTGTGTCAAGGGTTATGAATGATTGAAATTTTGATCCTCGAGGTGTCCTTATCCGCGCCTCTCCACTAGGAAATACTGAAATGAAGTGCATCTAACGGGTGATTGTCATAGAACATAATCTCATGAGCTTATATCATCCTGCGAAATATTACTGTGAGGACAAATTAGTTGGTGATGATTGTTGAAGCTAAAAATTAAGTGTTTTTCTCAATACAAGGAGCATTGTTGACAGGTGTACCTGGAAATCTATATAAGATAGAGCGCTCAACCTGGTCTCAGATTGTAGAGCACAATATTATGCCCAGAGGGATTTTGAATTATACATTTAAATGATAACAATCGGAAGATATTGTTGATCAAAAGCTAAAATTCATCAAAGTTAATTTTTTCTTGAAATTTAACTCATTTTTGAAAAATCATAACTCAGTATTCATTGTAGATAGACAGTTCCGAATGATGTTATTTTATTCAGAATTTTATAATCTAAGAAAAGGTAACAGAAAATTTTTCTGTCCGATGACTGGATTTGGCGAAAATAGATGGAAACTTGAAAATGAACCAAGAATACGATGTTTTTGGGCCATTCTGTATCTAGCTCAAGGAAATTGTGCATGAAGAAATTGATTCTGAACTTCTCTCATGTATCCTATTAATATATAAAAAAAATAGAACTGAAATATACAGAGTGTTTTAGAAGTAGTGTCGAACATTCTAGGGTATTGCTCCTGCATTATAGGAGACTACAAATGTCGTTTTAAAGTTTCTAAAACTCAGCAGATATTCTTATAGCTGCCATTTTGTTTTTTCACTCAGGAATTTTTATCTCAAGAACGAAATGTTGTATTGATCTGAAATCTGGCATAAATATCATGCTATGAAGATTCAATTTAAAAAAAATTATACATGTAAATTTTTAAAATGGAGGCCATTTTAAATTTTTGATTGCAAATTTCACGAAAACCTTCCACTTTACAAAAACTTTACAAGAGACAAAAAAGTTAGAAAATTCTATAAAGATTTCAAGGATACCTTTTTTATCAAGATTGGTTGATGAATAACTGAGAACTTGATTCTTTTTGTACTTCATGCATGCCCATGAACAAACAAGATCATCTGGAAAGCATTGTAAAATCAGCTGGATGGCCATATGGAGCCATACCGAGTTTCAAAGCTTCATCTCAAATACAATTGGAATTGGAATTTAATATTGATGTTTAAATGGTGAAAAGTAGTCATGCATGCAGTACAAAAAGAATTAATTTCTTTGCTATTCATAGACCAGTCTCAATAAAAAAAGTATCCTTGAAATACTAATGAAATTTGCTAACTTTTTTATCTCTTGTAAATTTTTCTTTAGTGAACGGCTTTCGTGAAATTTGCAATCAAAAATTTAAAATGGCCGCCATTTTGAAAATTTACATGTATAATTTTTTTTAAATTGAATCTTTATAGCATAAATATTCATGCCAGATTTCAGATCAATACAACATTTCGTTCTTGAGATAAAAATTCCCGAGTGAAAAAACAAAATGGCAGCTATAAGGATAACCGCTGAGTTTTAGACAATTCAAATACGACATTTGTAGTCTCCTATCATCCAGGAACAATACCCTAGAATGTTCGACACTACTTCTGAAACACTCTGTATATTGCAAGCACACCCCCTTTTTCAAATCTATACTGACTGGACTTATGTGGGCGACATCCAAAATAAGCAGATTTCATAATATGAATATTTCCAAAAGAAAGTGACTTCCCGTATGAATCAGCCTTGTGTCAAATAGATTGAAAGACCAAAGACGAGCTTGCTCTAATCGTTCTTCAAGAGAAGAACAAGATACGTCACATACTTGTAGAGCTCCGTCTTTAATATTAATTCTGTAGTTATAAAAAACAGAAGGCTAGTACTTACTAATCGAGGAATCTAAAATATATCCCTATCATACAGTAGGCCTATATACAGTAATATAGATATGAAAAATATCTGTGCGATAATTAACTAGTACACGAGCAGAAAACAACATGTTTTGGTGGAGATTAAGAATTTGTCTCAATGATATAAAAATATTTCTCCAATCTCCACATGCCTTAAATAACAAGCACTGTTGCTTTCTTTCACTACCCAATGAAGCTATGAGTGTTGAACCTAGGCCTTTTGATTTGCGAAAAGTCAATAATATAAATAGCTACTAATAATGCAAACAATAAATGAAATGTGTGTGACCGGGATTTCCCAGTGCTCTACGGTCACAATGGATTGTTGGATTAGTCAAAGAAAGTTTCCTCTCTCTCTATCATTGGCTGGCCCTTCGTAAATTATGTTCAAGACTGGAAAATCCAAACTGAAATAAATTTTTAATTGACAGTCAAAGAATACATTATTCCCGTTAATACAGAATTACCGTTGATAATAAGAATACAATGAGAATTGTTGTAGTTCTGCAATGGGAATTATTCAATGGTAAATAATGGATTCTTATTATATATATTGAACTTTTCATACACATGCAGAAGTGATGACGTGATAAGTTGATAGTTTCTCTGATTGTAATTTTTTACAATAATTGAATTTGAATGCTTTTATTTATGTAAAATGCAATCCCCTTACGTCCAAGAAACATAAACAAATTATTATTTATTATTTTGTTAGAAATTACGTGGATGATCTTTATAAGTTGAGAGTTTCTAGCAAAAAAAAAAAGAGTTTGATGATGTACCGGTATGCGTTTGAAAAATGTGTGCTGATAATATGCTGAAAAATTGTGCTAATGAACAAGCATTTCATTCAGGCTGCATTTAACATACCAATCTGTATATAAATTCTAGGGGAATTGATTCCAGTTTTGAAAAATAACTCAAATAGTGTCATTTTTCGAAATGGAATAAATCTTTATAGAATTGATACTCTGAGAAATCAAATAATATGACATGAGATGAATAATATCTTGGAAAATATATCTTTGAAATTCCATGAATTTATTCCTACAAATTCGGAAATTGATCTCCCCCAAGATTCCATTTCTAGACACTCATAACTCAAAAATAAAAACAATAAAAATTTATTTCCTTAAAATTTTTTTCCATTTTGATATCTTGATAGTATCTAACTTGAAATACTTCTACAAAAATATGACCAGTAGAATGTTTCTAAAAACAAGATACCAACACAACCCTGAAAGAGAACTGACAAACCATTCTGTCTTCTACAAGAATTCAATCCTAGCACATCACATTTCTAGGGCTAAGCCTAGGCCTAATAAAAGGAGTGAACGTGAACAAATTTCATATGAATTATTCCATTTTTAGGTTTAATATTAATCACCTCGTTCGTGGCTATTTCTAACAAAACTTGAATTTGCAGCACACGGTTGGAATACGACTTTTTTTCTATAATACTGGATGTGGATGAAGAGGAATAATTTATACAAATCAACAGAGAATGAGTGGTAACTGCACCTCAATTTTGGTAGCTTCACAATCATAACGAAGTTATGGATAGGGTTGATGGTGGATATTGAAATTTCAATTTGATTTCGAACTGGACGGCAAGTTAGCTATATTAATTTGCAATAAACAGCTGAACACGTAATCACGTTACTACACAGTAAAGTATATTAAGTGTCCACGAACATAAGACCTTATTACGATAAAAATTTCGGAACGCCAGGATTAGTCCATATTGTCCGGAGAGTTCATTGTGAATATTCATTTGATACATTTAAATTTCCATTGAACTTCTGGCACCCCTAAGATTGTCAAAGCTTGACAAAGAATCAACAAATGTTGATTGCCAATATTTGGAATTTGATTTGATGTATATAAATCATCGCACATAATATTATATTGAGAAAATACAGTACAAAATGGAACGGAAAAATAAATAATTCAATCTTGAGAAGCTTTTTTGAAATGACTGTGATTTCTGAGTTCAGAAGTATAAATATTTGGAAAAATTACATCAGAGAAGCTTTCCTGATTACTAGGTCTATAGTATTTCTTTTTTCCCTATATTGAAAATATTGCAAAAGTCGTAGGCCTATTCAAACATGTCCAAATCAACGAAGCAGAATGTTTTCATGGAAATGGAATGTTTTCAACGGAAAAAGAAATTATTCAATCTTGGGAAGCTCTTTTCATATATAACTGTGATTTCTGTATTAAAAAGTAATCATTGAAAAATTACATCCAAGAAGCGTTCTTGATTACTAGATCTACTGTTTCTTCTTGTACCTATATTGAAAATATTGCTAAAGTCATAGGCCTACTCAAAAACGTCCAAAACGACAAAGCAGAATGTTCAATTTTAAACTCTAGCGCAAGGTAGGTCTACGCTGATATTCCCGCTATCTTAGAAAATGTTTGTTCCGAAAACTATCCTCTTCTCTAATACAAATGTCGTGATTTTGCTAGTATTTTGAGTTTAGCCTTGTATTGGAGTTTATAGTATTTTTGAAAAATCCTAGAAAATAAACTCATGATGTGAGCTAAATGTTAAATTTATGAAACTTCAATTTTCAGTTTCATACAATTTGCATGCATAATACGATTTCATCTCATGAATTCCATTCCATTTCATTTTATATCATCCATTGACCGCCTATGGAAGGGGTACGTGGATTTGTCAATGGAGTTATAATATAAAATAATAATACCGTAATGTAAAAATCTACCTTCCCAATCGTGGATCGTAATGATCTCTCAATTCATCAATATTATACATATCCCCACTAGCTCTCTCTTAAATGATTAAAAATTATTAGAGTTCTCAGGACTTCTCTAGCCATTGGGAGCATTCATTTTCCTCTCGCTCATTAATAGGTATTAGAGGATTTTCCAAATCCTCGATCAAATCCAAACTATCACACTATTCAAAATGTTCTATGAAACGGCTCTGTCAAGATGAGTATGAGAGCAAATTTTTTCAAATGTCTGAATCTCTAGTGAGCCCTAAATCTAGCCTAAAGGCCCTGTTTAGGAACTCTAGAACATGAGTTTGCAGACTACTTACTCCTATAATTAGCATTAACATTATATTAGCAAACAGAAATGAGGGCTGTTAGTGATATTTTAATAATTGTTGATTTGTAGAGTACTAATAGTAACAATAATAATATTACTCACTCTGTTTGGAAGGTTTGAGGAAGCAATCCGATTGGGAAGAATGAACTGCTACTTTCCAATATTGGCGATGATTATAGTTGCTGCCAAACACTAAGAACTGCACGAGAGATCGCACTGCACTACACACGCGTGTCACCACCACACCGGAAGCCGCGTCCAACAAATAGAACCGAACGACTCAGCAGGTCGAATGAAGTGCGTTCCGAGTTGCGAACGAGCGCTAAGAAGTCATCTGTCTTGGAATAGGACAGTCATAGGCCACGAGTGGGGATGAAGAGAAGAGACTTTATGATTCCCCTTGTCTTCCGTCCCTTTTTGTGAGTTCTTCAGTGTGCCTTCTCACTCACTCTCTTTCACTAGAGTGAAGAACCACCACGGCTAGAAAGGACGCAGATTTACGACAAACGTCACCGTGAATGAGTTGGTGTGGAGTGAGTGTGAGGGGTGCAGGGTGGTCGGGAAAGGCCCAGCAGGAACTGGAGAGCCATTGGCGGGAGGAAGGGAAGCCCCGGGGATGGTGGGCGGCCCCAAACGCGGCTGGCCAAAATCATCAAACGAAGATAACACTAGATTGATAGAGATAACTATATGGATGAATAATAACATCATAGCCACCTCTAATACAAGGCCCTGCCCCTGGCCTATGATATTGCAACGTCACAGTGTTTGTAGGCCTAGAATCTAATACATACATAAAAAAATATTTTTTGAAAATACCAGCTGACCTTTTTCACCAATCATGTATTAGATTCTAGGCCTACACTGCTACGTTGCAATATCGTAGGCCAGGGCCTTGTATGAGAGATGGCAATGATAACATGTATCAGAGATACTAATCTACATTAAAAAAAATATAATATGGAGGCAATATTATCAATCAATTGACAACTATTCATCAAGAAAAATTTAAACGTTAAATTAGAACTAATTCAATCATCAACGGCTTCCGAAGTGGATGGCATTGAGAACAGAAAAAAAATAATTTTTATAATAGCTTTCACGAAAACAACCTGTTGGTGGTAGTATTGATCTTTTTTTTTGTAGAGCAAAGAAACTACATCGTGCAGATTAACTGGACATATTTAAGATTATAGGACTTCAAAAAAGTTTGCCTTATGAAAAGAATTAAATCAAAGTAAGATCAATATCTTGATTTGGAGCCGAGATATACTTGTTTACGAAACCATTGCAGTTTCGAACATCGGGTGGTCCTGGAGGGAAAAAAGAGGTTTAACGATGGTTCAACCGACGGACTCTTCGGTTCCAGGCTATATACTATGTATACCAACACCCTGCAAAAATTTAGTTTATCCCTAATTTGTTGCGCAAAATCTTGATTGACTGGGCTAGCTGCTTTGAGATTTGAATTTTCGACTTGAATTGAGAAACTTTTGGAATTATAATCATAGAAGAAGAATATGATTTTAAGTATGATGATAATATAAATACCATGCCAAACAATTGACAAAACTGGATAGTAGTTCGATATAGAATCCTACTCGTAGGATTCACTTCAACTGACAGCATTTCTTTATAATGGCAACGCTTCCCAATGCTGACAGTTTGAGGTGAAATAATAAATCAATCAATCAGCTGTCAGCTGGCTTGCTTGCATTGCATGCAATAATAACTCAATGCAACTTGAATAATTACATTCGACTTTCACTGTTTCCAACTCTGACAGCATACTGTTCCACATACTACAGCTTACATTCTTCCAAAATACAATACAATTAAGAAAAGAAGCTATGCCAGTGATCAGGGAAGCCTATCAAAAAACAATAATTTATTGATTAAATATCGTCTTTATCCTCAAATATTATGTGAGATTAAGCGAATAATTATCCAAAACTAATGACGGTATTGAGTCAGTAGTAATGGGTTAGTTCACATGAGCTTTATGCCAAAGCGAAGGTTAGCACTTTATGCAATAATTATTATTGTTATTTGTATTTTGCATGAATAATCGTTACGTCAAAAGAATTGTGTCAAAAAATTAAAGTAGGCCTTAGTGACAATTGATTGAGTTTCATGTTAGTATCGTCTTCATATTACATTAGCCTATACAAAATGTCATTTCATTACAATCATATTGATTCCAAAACCAATGAAATTTAGACCAGCAACTATAGAGAGGTCCACGTTATAAAGACTCAGTTATAATGGTTATAATGGTGTTGCTATCCCTGTCTATGATTTGATAAAGGTATCAGCTATCCTCTTTAGAAGGAGTTGCAAGGTAGAATCGGTAACGCTGTTCTCGTATCATTCTTCATTGACATTAAAACGTGGACCTCTCTATAGGTGCGTGCGAAGTAGCGAAGTTGAGTTGGATTGTTTTTAATGAACTGTTAACTAGTATTGGTTGATTGAACTATCAAAACTTTTTTCATCCATTTTGAATAAAAAAGACTAAGAAATTGTCAAGAAACACAGATTTATTGATACTTAGAAAATCAGTCCACCAAAAAATTGATAATTTTATCATCCAGTCTACCTCATGTACTTGTTGATTTCCAGTTCTTTTTCTAATCCACTCAAGCTTCTATCTTCCCCAGAAATAATAAATTTCATTTTCATGAAAATAATTGAGCTTTCAAAAAGATTTTGGATTCATTAAGGCTACTCATACCAGTTACGAACACCACGTTATCTCACAGAGAAACGAGCTTCTGAGTGTTTGTCACTTTCAAAGCAAGGCAACAATATAGATTGAATATAGTTCTAACTACAGTACGGTATACAGTCAGCGTTGGAATTCCCAGTCGGGTGAACGGCATTGTCGTCCGTATTGTTTGAGGTGTATTCACCAAGTTAGTGGAAATAGTATGAGAACTGAATGCATGTGTTTGGCAATTGTGCAGTTGAGAATTGAGAATGCGATCGTGCCGTTGCCAGATGTCCAGCCAACACCCCCCCACCGACCACCCTCTATCGCTACACCACCATGGTCAACTATGTTTCCCAGACAGCTTGGCACCTTCAGGTTCCAGGAAGGTGTAGTTTCCTATTATTATTAACACACACCAACCACCTGGCAGTTTGGTCAGTTTCAAGTTAAGTGGATGCACAAAGAATTCTTGGGACGTCAAAAAACTTTCAACACTCAAAATAGACATTTTCATCCTTCACAAACAAAAGACAGAGGCTACACATTCAAGTCAAGGTTATTATCTGCAACATTCTTGGAACGCTGCAGTTTGTTGTTCAAGTGAGAGGCAGAGGAGAATAAAATTGATTCCAGTTTTTATTTTTTTGTAAGGATAGTCCATAGTTCTCCCTCCAGTGTATAATTAGGACGTAGAATACTTTCCCTGTCATTTCATTGTTGTATTAGAATGAAAAAAGCTATCAGTGAATAATTATGTTGAAAGGAAAAAACAAACTGATTTCAACTAATTTTCAAAAGCTACATGAATTCTTGATTTTATAATGAATTATTGTCGATCTCTGGAAACTACAGAAATTAGAAAGCAGTAAGATATAATTTCCCATATCATTCTTTCATTAATAATTTACTCAAGCATTAGCAACTTGAAACCATCAACTGACGATCTCAACTGGACAATATCATGATCACACAAGAATAGGCAAAATGAAACAGAATAAGCTATCAAATCAATAAACAAGAAATAGTTTTTAAGATTATGAGACATTTTCCTGGATCAATCAAAGCTAGTTACAGTTCACTGTTCTTGATTTGAATAAAAATGTTTAGTATGGTTTGGTTGAATAAAATCATCGACAGAAGGCTGATTCTTTATAATGAGTTAATTTTGATTTTGATATTGATTCCGTTCTTCCATTTCCAATTCCTACAACTTCCTCATACTGACGATTTTCAAATCTTGAATAAATCGTTAAGAAAAATAAAATTGAAGTATTAATGAACGCAAAATAAGGAGTATTATGTCGCTTTGGAATTTTATGTCGAATTTTACACAACAATTCATAGATTCATCAGTCATGAAAATTTTATTTCCTAGTTTTCTCGTGGTTCACTTTTAAGAGGAACAAGATGTGATGATTTAAGTGAGAGCCATTATCAGAAACGAGAACAGAACCGACACTTGTCAGTGTGAACAACGTAAAAATACGAATTTATTCTTTATTCATTCATATACAATAAGTACATAATCAAAATGATAGGGAGAAAAAAGGTAACCTTGTGCTAATCCTCTTCCAAATTTACATGAGGTTACACATACTCCAGGCTGTGCAAATCCTAAAAATAAACTTTCTACTGGTGATATCTATGAAAGTTTTTCGATTTTTATTTCATCAAGCTATCAAAATGAAGAAGTTTTCTCAAGAAAACATTTTTCCCGATCATTACTTTTTGAGATATGACCGCCTGAAGCTTTTATTTTTAGGACAGAACATTTCAAATTCGGTAAGAGATAAATCCATAAGATTTGGAGGATAAATTCTTCATGGTATTGTTGATTGAATTAGACAAAAATTTTCTGAAAATATCATTTTTTGAGAAAGTTATTCAATTTACTAAAAATGACCAAAAATAAATCAACTGAGAGTTATTTTTGGTAAATTGAATAACTTTCTCAAAAAATGATATTTTCAAAACATTTTTGTTTTATTAAATCAAAAATACCATGAAGAATTCATCCTCTAGATATCATGGATTTATCTCTCACCGAATTTGAAATGTTCTGTCCCGAAAATTTAAACTTTATTCGGTCATTACTCAAAAAGTAATAATCGAAAAAAATGTTTTCCCGAGAGAACTTTTTCATTTTGATAGCTTGATGATATAAAAATCGAAAAAGTTTGGAAAATATCACCAGTGGAAAGTTTATTTTTAGCCAACATAAATAATACAGGATTAAACTTTCTGTACATACATTACTCGTCTATCCAAGTAATCAGGACGCTCTACCAATCAAGAAAAATACGCTACTCCAACTAAAACTAATTTCCAAGTACATCAATAAATCAAGGAGAATCATAGAATTATGAGATATCAGGAATTTGAAAACAAAAAATCTTTACATGAACTCTCCATTTTGGTTTAACGTCTTAATTTTCATAAGCTAAGACAAGCAAGACAATTATTTGAAAGAAGTATTCTCTCTAAATTGATTAAGAATGGAATTCGCCTTCAATTAATGTGAAAGACTGTTTTAGACAAGTGATTCATCCACGTAATCTATATTGTTTTTGAAGCAATGAAAGCAGATTATATAGAATGTAACATCGTAATGTAATGTTACATTTTTACTTGCTGAATAAAAGTATCAAGTTGAAACATTTCTCAAAAGAGTTCATTAACACTTCTTGTCAATCCCCTATGCTCAGTGACAAGAGCACCTTCTCAAAACATGACCCTGTAATCAGACTTCAAGGCTTTCGTTCTCTATGAAATATATAAATATTTATCGAATTTCAATTACGCCAATAGAATATAGATTAAATCAAGAATTATAACAAGAAGTTATTCAAATTCTTGGACACAGAGGCTTCCATTTCTGAAAATTAATGAATTCCAATAATTATTCTGATAAAATATGAATATAAATTGTATCCAACAACAGATTATTCACATTATTGCAACATTGTAATATATTCTTCATAAACTTGGTCGATTTATATAGAACATAATTTCTGGGTGCTTTCCATATACAGTAATAATAACGGAGAAAGTAGAAGGCCTATTATTGTGTTGGTGGAAGGAGGGAATGACGTTGACGCTCTGCTCAGGTGCCAGGCAGTCTGCAACTGTTGATAGAGAAGAGGTGATAACGGTGCTCTCTTGAGCCTTACACCCGCATACGAATACCTTTCCTTCACAAACCTCATTCTATTGTCAACTAAACTAGTTTGACTGTGAATGAGCAGCTTCCACGATGTTTCATTTCAAAAATAAAGATAAACATAAACCTATTTTTTGTTTTACTCTACTGTAAGCGAGAGAAAAATTCCCCAAGATGAAAAGTTTATACCAATAATATTATTTGACAAGGAATTTCTAATTTCGATGTTGCGAGTAGCATTCATTTCAGTATTCATATTGCTTTCATTCAATGTCAATATATTCATGTTAATTATCGAGATAAAAAAATACATTCAAAAAGCATAGGAAATAAAATAACAAAAACCAAAAATGCAGATAGAGAATGATTTCAATTTAAGGCAACGAACCATGTTAGATCTATTCATCCTTGAAAGGATCAAATTAAATTCGGCTCGATATTCTGCAGTTCTGATTTGGAATCGAGAAGAATATACTCGATTCACGAGACCCCATCAGTTTCAAATTCCGTGAAGGGATTTCATTTCCAATTCCTTGAAGGGAGGCAAGCGTGGGGGGGATCACGTGACCAGTCCAACTTGGATTCAAAAGTCGAACTTGGTTACTCACCGATTTTGTTCGGTCAATCATCAGTAGACTGTTATGTGGCAAACTGCATTGTTAGATGCATTTTCTACACAACATATATAAAATGACGCCTGATACAAAGATTGTTTTTGTTATTGCACATAAATTTAGGGTATGGCTTGTTCCATGCACGATAAATTGAAAAAAGCAACATTATAACTTTACATGAGTGTCGAAGTAGTTTACAGTATTTTATTAATAATACGGTATTTGGAATAAATGTTTTGGGATGCAATGGGGACAGTTGAGCCTATTGGAGCCTGGTTTGAGCCTGCTGATCCTTTCCGCAAGAGATTCTACTTATTTAATAGGTACCAACTTTTTACTGGATGAATTAATTATTCTATCAAAATATACGAGTACCTACAATACATAGTTTACTATAATTAGGCCTTTAAAGCTGCGTTCACACCGAAGTTAATAGCAAAAGTTTTCAACATTTCTGTTATTTACTGATGTTAATGTCATTAAAGCTGCGTTTACACCGATAACACGAGTTAGTAACAAAATGTTATCAACTTGACTGAATCGACGAAAATTTCTCTCTGCAAAAGTTAATAACTCGTATTTGTAACATAAAATTCCTTGTTAATAACAAGATTTATGTTATCCATCGAGAGTCGGTAAAGATCAAAGGAAATGTGTTATTAACAAATGTTAAGCTGCATTTATTAATAACAAACTCGAGTTATTAACTCCGGTGTAAACAAAGCTTAAGGCCTAAATTCACCAAAAACGAAAACTAGGTTTGAGCGCCAGTTGGTTCAGATGATTTTGAATTAGTTTTGTGGTATGATTTTTTGTTCATTTAGAATCAACTGGCGCTCAAACCAAGTTTCCGTTTTGGTGAATTCGGTCCTTAGTTAACCTCTCCAACTCCAAGTTTTATTCAATCTTCATATTTTTTAAATATGGTAGCTGTTCTGTTATTCAAATGCTTAATATAGACTATGCATGTATCATTCATAAACCAATAGCTTTTTTATTTAAATCTCGGGTACTCATGAGAAAATCTCATGTAAGTTGATTGTGTTTTGCCTGAAACCTGCAAGAGCTACATATTGAATAAAGCTGCGTTTACGCAGGAGTTAATAACACGAATTATTAACAAAAAGTTATAACTTGACTGATCGAATCTTCAAAAATTTATCTTAACAAAAGTAATAGCTCGTGTTTTTAACAGAAAATTCCTTGATATTAAAAAAAAATTATTAACATAATGTTAATTACTTTCGTTTTTTATGTCAATAGCGAAAATGTTGTTATCAACTCCGGTGTAAAACCAGTTTTACTCACCTATTTCCCAAAGTTTGCCCAACTCCGTATTGCATTGAAAAATAATTGAAGTTAATGATAATAGAGTCCAAGCACTATTGAGCTTTCCTGTTTATTCCTTCATAATATTCTAATGTCATCAATCATAATATTGAATAAGCGTTAGCGAAGTTCTCACTTTTGACACTACTAGAGCTAAAAGTCGTTTTCTGTCTGTTTGTATGTTCGACAAGAACTTTGACAGAATTTATCAATCAGCCTCAAAGTTTGAACACGAATTATTCGAACCTTTTTACAGGTGAAGTTCGTTGGACAGCAAAATTGACCCACTTCTTCGTCCTTATTCAGGATATGAAAAACATTGAAAGTGCACAAGAGAAAAATTGTTTTGATTTATCATTTATCAGCTGGAATTATTTGCATGCTACTATTTGGCAGTTGTCACACAGACAGACTTTATGCGCCGACACATGATTTCAGCTAAATAATAACATAGAGAAACAATAGCGTTTGTTTCTCCATGATAATACACAACATTATTAATAAGTTCTATATCAAATCGCTTCCGTTAACGGCTGTCTGTCTGTCTGTAACATACACGTAATTAATACTACTTGTGATAGCAAAATTGCTATGACAATTTTTTTTGTTCAAAGTGTTAAAATGTGAGTAGAAGCTACTTTTAGTGTTCACAAACACTTGATTATTCAATGTACAAGTACCGTACTCATTCATTTCATTTTTGTACCATTTATTAGTACCTTCAAACGTAGATATCATTGAAACGGTTTGAGAAATCGATGTGCGGGTATCGCCATTAATTTCCTTTGAAATTCTGTATCGAAATCATGTATCACATGACCACCTTTCCATTTGAAAAAATTAAGTTGAATTCAAAATGAAGCTGGATACGAAATGAAGTTGGATCCATATGACGGATCCAAGAAGGTGGATTGAAGTTTTGATGCGACAGAAAGTTTTTTTTCTATTGAAATAGGATTCCCATGGAACCTACTACTGTAATATCATACATGTAAAAGATTTATTTAGCTGTTTCTATAATAATTCTCACAAACTCTGTATAATTATAAGTTGTGTATCTCAGAGATCAATACACAGTTCATGAGCGAGTTCTTTAACCCAGGGGGTCTCTAGTAATAATGAATGGAAGCTATAGCCTGCCTCAACACCTTTTTTATTCTCATGGGTGAGTTATATTCTTATATTACATTTTCAAGTGTCATTATTTAACGTTTGAATAGTCTATTTCCAAAAACGTTTCAATTAAAATATTGTCATTAAAACTTAATTCCTTGAGTTTTAATATCGATATAACTGCTCAAAATCTTCAATAATAGAAGGTTTATCACAATTATTGTGATAAAGCTTGGTAAATTTTTTACATAACAACATTGCAATTGAATGTTGCGACAATTGATCATATGACTATGAAATTTGAAGGGGCGTCTGGAATACAATTTGCGGCTCTGCAGCTCAATTGAGACTAGCAGGTGTATATAGCAGAATAGTGCGCATCTTTATCCCCTCTGTTGGAGGTGTGGAACCGCTGAGTTGAAGCTTGTTGCAAAATTGAAAATTCCACCCCTTTCATTGAAACTGCTCTAAAGGGGAACTTTAATCTATAAAATAATGCGTTAAATTGGAGAGAATTTAATGCTCTACAAAACTAGGATAAGCATTGATTCATACAATGCATTGTTTGAGAGTTATAAGCCCTGAAAGAGCAAAAAGCATAAGCACAATATAACATAGAGCACAAAACTCCACTGAACAAAAATGTTATAGATCCTATCAAGCTTCATTTTTTAATAGTTAGTTATTTCGGTTGAACGCATTGTTTCCAAGATATGAGCGTGGAAGCGAAAAGCTTAAATTGCAACTTTTAAATCACCCTCATCCCTTTAGCACATGGGGTAGGGATGGGGACTTTTGATATGTTATCCTCCTTACTAGTCCCAACAATGCTGCAAAGTCAAAAACTACTGAATTCAAAACATTCCTTTCAAATTCCTTTACCAATCGGTCTATTGTTGCAAGACGGGAGATTTCGTAGGCGAATGCGTAAAATTGTGAAATTATGCATGAAATTGAAGAGAATTCAATTCTCTATTAGCTCATAGTGAACATAAATTTTTCCTATCGAGTTTTAAGAGCAAGAATAGCAAAAAAAAGGAGGTAATGGTATTTTTTTCAAAAATGTCACACCTTTAAGAGCGGATATCTCGAAAACTATAGAAAATATAGAAAAATTGAGAATAGGCCTATAACCATCCTTGGTTAATTAAGAATCTATAAGCAAAATTTCAAGTTAATTAGTCCAGTAGTTCAGACGTGATGAAGCCAGCTCTTTACTTTATATAATTATTATAGATATAGTTGAAGACTGCAAGAGATAGGACTGTGGAACAGAATAGTGGTGAAACTATGATAGCGCCAGAAGTGTCTCAAACACAATAGTAGGTACTACATGAACTTTTTGAAAGTGATTTGAAAAAATGTTAAAACAACAGAACTGAATCCTTATAATTCTACCTTTATTTAAAGAGGCTTTTGTTTGAGCCGAATGGAAATCTATTTATAAAAAAATGAAAGTCTGTTTGTTTGTTTGTTTGTTCCCTGTAGACTTGAAAACTACTTGACATAACGGCATGAAACTTTGGTAATATGTTGTGTGAATATTGGGGATGGTTTCTGAACAGAAATTTGAATAGGGGGGCTAATAATAATTATTTATCAATCCATTTTACAGACATATGTTTTCAAAATTTCCGGCCGAGCGGCTACTGAAGAACGGAAAGATGATCATGATTCAAGATCATATTGTGATAATATGATTTAGCATCTAAAGTTACCAGCTGTAATAAACATATCACCCTGTGATAAATTATTGTGTACTGGTATTAAAACGGTAGTTTGGAGTTGAAGTGTAGTTGATTTGTACCAGCTGTTGATAATGGTTCCTTAGAAGACCTATACTAATAATTATCACTCCCCTATCATTGAAAAACTGGAAAATGTTGAAAAAAATTATTCAACTAATGAAAGAGAGTATATATATATATATATATATAATATATATATATATATATATATATATATATATATATATAATATATATATATATATATATATAGTATAGTATTCATATTGCATTCATTAATTACTGAAGAATGAAAGAATAATTTACAATTTTTTGAATTTAGCTTAGCTAGGTATTTATCCTCAAAATGGAAAGAATATGGAATTATGTGTGATTCATCATACATCGCATATTTCCTGGACCTTATATCGACAATCTACAGCTATGAAAACATTGAATATTTTTCTTTGAAACACTGATATAACATTTTTTTTAATTAAAAACTTCACTGATAGATATTACTACCAATTGATTGAGAAGAATAATATGTTTTCGGAATAATGAATTCTGCATGACTAAGCACATAGGAAATCCGTATTGAGATGTAAATGAACATGTTGATTGTCAGATAAATTTCATGATTCACCAAATAAAGTCAAGAGTAACATGAGATACATTGGCGGTACGAAGTTCGCTGGGTAAGCTAGTAGTAAATTAAGCTTTATTATTAGTAGACAACACTGAAAAAGACAGGCTCAATCACCAGGAATACTATAAATCTTTGAGGGACCAGTAAGCCATTAATTTGGAGTAGTTCAATTACTTCCAATATGGACACTGGATATATTATGGACAATCAATTCGTATGAAATTTATTAGCTACCATACAGAATAAAAAATTTTTGATTGCAGTGACCCCGACTACTGTATTATGAATAACCATTCGGATCAAATATAAGGAATTACTCGCATCTCTCATCAACTCATAATTTTTATTCACAAAATATCAACAAAAAATATATATATTGAGTTATATTTAATAAACTCACGGCTAGTACTCGAGTTTGTCTTTTTCTGGCCGTGCTACAAATAAATGTAGGTATATGTTTAATATTTTGTTTCTGTAATCTTGTTGTCTATTAAGAAAGTTTTCAATGTGATTTTTGATGGCAATAAAATTTGAATTTTGAAAAAGAATTATCAACAAACTCCTAACCAAAGAAAACCTTTGTGCTCTGTTCTAATCGGAGTGTATGAGACTCCATATACAGCTGATAGAAGGCGCAAACCGAACTGGCCAAGCATACACCGATGGAACAAACACGTGCTAAGCTCGCGCTCTCAATCAACGCAAAATCTATTCGATCAGCTAATTGATGAAATAGTTTCAAGCTTTCCAATGATTACAACATATGTTAGAATATCATGTGTCAATTATTTCAGTTCCATATGGAGTTCACCTTACCATAAGCTTACTTAATAGGATCCTTTTTTATCCTTTGAAATCCTTAGAGGCAAAATATCTCAAAATCCGTTCTTAGTGCGCATCTAGCATGTTTGAAGAATATTTGTGCAAAGTTTTAAGTCTGTAGGCCAATTAGTTTGAGCTGTAGTGTGATTTTTCATCAAAATTTTCGAAAAGTGTCCTCTCCTGAACCCCCCTGTGCTCCTGATTGGGATTTTTCTGCATTAGATCTGATTTTTTTCGTACCTGAATGAAAAAGTTCCTCATGACTTTGCTGTGCAATGAACGGTTAAAAAGTGAAAATTTTGGGGGGCCCAGCTCCCTCAGGGGATTTAAGCTTTTACCTAAAAGGCTTAGCGTTTTAGATATAGGTAGAAGAAGAAGAAGAAGAAGAAGAAGAAGAAGAAGAAGAAGAAGAAGAAGAAGAAGAAGAAGAAGAAGAAGAAGAAGAAGAAGAAGAAGAAGAAGAAGAAAAAGAAAAAAAAGAAAAAGAAGAAGAAGAAGAAGAAGAAGAAAAAGAAAAAAAAGAAGAAGAAGAAGAAGAAGATAGATTATTATGTTGCTTTGGCCTGTGATCTGTATAAATGTCCTGTAACAACTAAAGGTGCGTCCACACATGCCGAACCGAACCTCGAACCGCGCAGCAAACCGTGCATTCCTCCGAACATCTTGCCTTTCAACGAACATGAGCATATGTTTCATAATGTTAAAAATCAACTGTCAATCATTCGCCGTACCGTACTCCGAACCATTCGCCGTGCCGCTTGCCTCTGTTCTACCTGCTCGCCTCACCTCACTCCGAACGCTGAACTTTTCAGCCAATCAGAGCCCTCGATTACAATTCGCCGTGCAGCTCGCTCCACAATATTTTGTCTATCCATCATAAGTGCAAAACATGCGAACATGAATACAGAAGTATGGGCAATTTTTTATTTGATTAAATTCATGTTTTGAAGAATTCATTGTTACGATTGATAAATTGATAGGAGCTTATAGTCTAAATATTTTCTAATTCAAATGAAATAACTTCTGAAAAAAATAATGATTGTATAAATACCAATATTGAATTATTGTTGACCAAGAACTCAGTACATCGACAATTCATTCAACTAATTCTGTATTGATAAATTTATAATCATTTTCTCTATTGATAAACAATTTCATCAACTAACTGAAAAAAGTACTTAAATTTCCATGAATTTATTATTAGAATTATATAAATCTAAAGTGTAGGTCATATCTAAATTCACAAAGAGTTCGATTCTTGTTGGGAAGATAGATGTTATTCAATGCAGAAATCATTGTTATTTTACTAAAAGATAGGATAAAATGAATAGTTCTCTTCCAGGGGGAGTTCTGACAACCCACAAAACTCATTTTTCATTTGAAGAAATAATATCAAAAAGGTGCATAGGACCTTACTATTTAGTTCAGCTTGCCAAAATACCCCTCATTTCAATATTAAAATATCTCACTGACTGTACAGTGAGTCAATCATTCTATCAAGGCTTGAATAATTTTGAAATTTTAATTTAATAAAAATGGTAGAGAATAATAATTATCATGTAGATATCAACACCTTTATTTAAAGACATATTAACTGCATGCGTTTTCATAATGCCGATACAGCATTGATAAAACTGTAGACGTTTATTTAGCAGTCTCAAAAATTAATAATACATGCCACGTGTAGGCTTATACATTGCATCAGGAAAACGAAGTTCAAAACTATGGTTTTCCTAAACATATGTTTTTGAGATAATTTCTTTGATGCAGCTGTTTCACATTCACCATTATAAATTATACAGAGTTTGTGAAAATAAAAATATTTATTGATTACCAAACAATACTATTATTATATTAATGATAATAATTATATTATTAAAACAATACTTTTATTATATCAATAATAATAATAATATTATTAATCATATTTATCAATTATCAGAACAATATTATTGAGGTTGAGTGGAATCAGGTAGAAAGCAATAATAGAACATGTTCTTTTTTGAATTTCTATCATATTATTTTCTTATTTCCAATGATTACAACATATGTTGGAATATCACATGTCAATAAATAAATTATCTCATTTCCATATGGCACTCACCTTACCATGTTCATAACCTTACTTAATAGGATCCTTTTTCATCCTTTGAAACCCTTAGAGGCAAAATATCTAAAAATCCGTTCTTAGTGCGCGTCTAGCATGTTTGAAGAATATTTGTGCAAAGTTTCAAATCTGTAGGACAATTAGTTTGATCTGTAGTGTGATTTTACATCCAAATTTTCGAAAAATGCCCTCTCCTGGACCCCCCTGTGCTCCTGATCGAAATTTTTCTGCATAGATCTAATTTTTCTTTCTTAGCTGAACAAAAAAGTTCCTCATGACTTTGCTGTGCAATGAGCGGTTAAAAAGTACAAAATTTTGGGGGGCCCCAGCTCCCTCAGGGGGGCAAATTTCTGAAAATCCTTTCTTAGTGAATGTTTTCAGGCTACCATAAACAATCGTGCAAAATTTCAAGTTTTTAGGCTCAGTAGTTTGGACTGTGGTGTGATTTCAGTCTGTCGGGGCTTAGCCTTTTATAAGTATAAGAGAAGAGAAGAGAAGAGAAGAGAAGAGATTGTCCACAAGTTTCGTATCCCGCTTGAAGCTCCGTCTTGGGGCACCCAAGATACATACATGTTACTCCAGAGATCTGCCAACAAAATGCAGGACTGGGCCAGAAAGTGGAGGATGAAACTCAATGAGGGCAAGTCAATTCACGTCAACTTCAGCAACAGGAGAGCTGCTGAGTACCATCCAATCAGCTTAAATAATATCAATATACCACATGAAAATTCAGCTCAATATCTAGGCATGACTCTTGATGCTAAGCTTCGCTGGAAACAGCATGTCAAAAAGAAAAAAGAAGAGCTCACCATGAAATACAAAAAATTCTACTGGCTTATTGGAAGAAACTCATCACTTTCAATGCCAAACAAAGTTCTGTACAAACAGATCTTTAAACCTGTCTGGACCTATGGTATTCAACTATGGGGCTGCAGCGCTGCACCAAACCGTATTTAGTAGTTTAGGTTCGATGAAATTTGCTCATTAGTCTCATGACTAGATAGTAATCTATATATAAAAAAGCGAAATGGCACTCACTCACTCACTCACTCGCATAACTAAAAATCTACCGGACCAAAAACGTTCAAATTTGGTAGGTATGTTCAGTTGGCCCTTTAGAGGCGCACTAAGAAATCTTTTGGCAATATTTTAACTCTAAGGGTTGTTTTTAAGGGTTTAAAGTTCGCCTTTTAGCATGTATATTCTTCTTCTCCCAATCTCTTAATTATAATTGAAATTTCCTTATCATATGTTACTATAGAACTATAATCTAGATAGAGTACATCTTCGAAACAGTTGTTAACTGGTAACTAAATTAATAATTTTGTTAGGTTGGCACCAAGTTGAAGATTGAAATGCATTTATCGCGGAAAAAAATATTGGGCACTGCTACTTTAATCAGAGCTATTCCTGGGAATATTATATTACTAGCCGTCAGGCTCGCTTCGATCGCAATATCCGTTTAGCCAGACTTTAGTCTGGATCCCAGACTGGATCGTCCTAACATATGATAAAAATGCTTAAACGAAAAATGCAGGCGAGCGAAGCGAGCCTGCTGATCTTATCTTTGGACGATCCAGTCGGGGGTCCAGGGGCGGAGCCCCCTGGCTAGACGGATATGGCGAGCGAAGCGAGCCTGACGGCTAGTAGTATATAAATACAAAAAAGAATTTGTCTTGATACTATAGTGGATTGTTTGAATTAATTTCCTAGATTATTAGTTCGGGAAATACATATATTCTCATATATATATATATATATATATATATATATATATATATATATATAATATATAATATATATATATATATATATATATATATTATATATATATATATTACATTTGAGTGTTTCGCGGATGGATATATTATATGTAAAAGAATTAACCGAGAATTGAGACCGATCGTCAGTGCAATTAACTCTCCCACTCAAAAATTAGAAAGATACTTAGCCGGCCTTATCCAGCCCATAATAGAAAAATCCCAGTCCTATGTGAAGAATTCATACGATTTTATCAGCCAGGTGGAAAATATAACTCTCAACTCGGGGGATATACTAGCCAGCTTGGACGTTATCTCTCTATACCCCAACATCCCAGTCGACGAAGCCCTCTCCATCATGAAACAGAACAAACACTTCTCTAGATCAACAGTAGAGTTGACTAGCCACTGCTTGAAAAACACATATTTCATACACAAAATCAATATTACAGGCAATTGAAGGAGCACCAATGGGATCATCTCTCTCTCCAGCCATAGCAAACCTTTTTATGACACATTTTGAAGAAGAAGCCTTGAACAAAGCTTTTTTCAACCGAGCATCTGGAAAAGATATGTTGATGATATTTTCATAATTTGGCCTCATGGTGAAGAAAAACTATTGGAATTTCTACAGCAGCTAAATGAAATACACCCTAAAATCCAATTCACACTAGAAATAGAAAAGAGTCATCTTTACCCTTTTTAGACGTTCTATTGATGAGACAAACCGATGGAAGTTTGAACTATTCAGTATACAGAAAGCCACCCACACTAACAGGTACTTACATTTCCAATCACATCACCACCCGGCTCAATCCTCCTCAGTTATAAACAGCTTAATCTTCAGATCTCTTCATCTCACCAATGAAAAAAAGAGAGAAGAAGAAATAAAGACAGTGACTAACATTCTCAAATCCAATGGCTACCCAACTACAATCATTCAAAAATCAATAGTAAATAATCTGTCTCCACTTAAAAAAGGGAATCAACAAGAAAAAGAAGAATATTTTGAAAAAACAGTACTCCTCCCATACATCAAGGGCACCACAGACAGAATTGGAAGAGTATTAAAAACCCACAAAATCAAACCATTATTCAAACCCCATCTACTCATTTCCCAAATCTTAAAAAAACCCATCAACAGACTGGAGCTAGAAAACCAGGAGTCTACAGTATCCCCTGCCTGAACTGTGACAAGCAATATGTAGGCCAAACAAATAGGAGAATCTCTGCTAGAATAGATGAACATAAATTAAGCATAAAAAATCAACAATCAACCTCAGCCCTATATAACCATGTGAAAAATACTGGTCATACATAAATTTCGTGAATTCCAAACAAATAGCCAGCATTCGAGATTTTCAAGTCAGGATTGTGAGAGAGGCGTTGGAAATCGAAAAGCAAGGCTCTCTAAATAAAAGAGACGACAGCCTCAACGTGTCTCCCTTATGGAAGTTAATTTTGAATACCAACGCCCAGTACCTGGTACAATGAAACCCGCTACAGCACCATTGTCACCAAAACAAGACAACATTCCTGGAATTTCACTCACCCAACAGCGCCAGCACAAGCAAGTGGTGGGAGGGGTAGGAGGTATGCTCTTCGACCCAGAAAGAATACCTAGGACTCAGTGTGGATTTCGACGCCACCCTCAGAAGATGTCGTCTGCGATGGCGACGAAACGTCAGACTCAGTAAGTCAAAACAAACGGATGTACCCGGTTAATTCTTTACATATATATATATATATATATATATAATATATATATATATATTATATAATATATATATATATATATAATATATATATATATATATATATATACAGGGTGTTTCAGAAGTAGTGTCGAGAATTTTAGGGTATTGTACCTGGATGCTAGGAGACTACAAATGTCATATTTGAAGTGTCCAAAACTCAGCGGTTATCCTTATAGCTGCCATTTTGTTTTTTTCACTTAAAAATTTTTATCTCAAGAACGAAATGTTGTATTGATCTGAAATTTGGCATGAATATTTATGCTATAAAGACTCAACTATAAAAAATAAAAAAAAATTTTTTCGTTGAAATTTTTCAAAATGGCGGCCATTTTAAATTTTTGATGGCGAATATCTCGAAAACCGTCCATTTTACAGAAAATTTACAAGAGACAAAAAGTTAGCAAATGTTTTCACAATTCCAATGATACCTAATTTATTAAGATTGGTTGAAGAATAACAGAGAAATTAATTTTTTTCGTACTGCATGCATGACCACTTTTCACCATTTAAAGATCAATATTAATTTTTTAATTCCAGATGTATTTAAGATGAAGCTTTGAAACTCGGTATGGCTCCATATGGGCAAACAGATGATTTTACAATGGTTTTCAGATGATAATGTTTGTCTTGTAAAAGTATTGTTGTTTCATTAAAAGTAAAGAACCAGATGTAGTGCTTCCTATTTCTTAGTCTCACGTTTCCTAGGTCTTATTTCTATCTTAAATTTCCAGTTTCAATATTTTCTTACGTTGCTTCTACACAAATATTTAATTATTGTAATGGAATTTAGTTCGCTGGAGTACACCGATATTCACTTCATGTATGGAGCAGCTCTTGGCAATGCGACCGAAGCAAGAAGAATGTATGCAGCTGCATTTCCAAACCGCCGTCTCCCTTCCGACAAGGTGTTCACAAGAACTCACAATCGGCTGAGAGAAGTTGGTTCATTTGAACGGAACAGGGTAATTGCTGGTAGGCCTCGAGCAGTTCGAAATGTTGCTTTTGAAGAGGAAGTATTGCAGAAATTCGATTTCAATCCTAGAACGAGTACGAGAGCAGTTGCAAAGCAAATCAATTCAAGTGCTTCTTCTGTGTGGCGTGTACTAAACAAGGAAAGACTTCACCCCTTCCGCTTTCAAAAAGTTCACTCATTGGTTGAACGCGACTATGAGCCAAGAGTAAACTGTGCCCGTTGGTTTCTTCAGCAAGACATTATCCAACCAAATTTTCTAGAAAATGTGTTATTTACCGATGAGTCCAGCTTTACAAGAGAAGGAATCTTCAACTCTCGCAACAGTCACGTCTGGGCCTTAGACAATCCTCATGAGGTCAAAGTGCGTGGTTATCAGCATAGATTTTCGCTGAATGTTTGGACGGGTATCTTAGGTAATCGCGTGATTGGACCATACATTCTTCCTAATCGTCTGAATTCTCCCACGTACATTACTTTTTTAAGAGACATACTACCAGAACTTTTGGAAGATGTGCCTCTTGCAAACAGATATAATATTTGGTTTCAACATGATGGTGCCCCTGCTCATTTCGGAAATGTTGTTACGGACTTTCTGAACATGACCTATCGTCAGCGGTGGATTGGGCAGGGTGGACCAGTACCGTGGCCCGCACGTTCACCTGACCTCAACCCTTTAGATTTTTTTTTCTGGGGCCATATGAAAGACCTTGTTTACAGAACGCAGAAAGTAGAAAACGAAGAAGACCTTGTGGCAAGAGTGGTTGCTGCAGCAGGTGCCATTCAAGATGATGAAAATGCTTTTATAGCAGTTCGACGGTCCATGATTGAAAGGTGCAGACTGTGTAATCAAGTTGAAGGACGGCATTTTGAGCAATTGCTGCATTAGTATCAGTGAACCGATTTGAGTGAAATTAATATTTTTCAATGTAAAATAAAATTTGGAGGAAAGTTATTCTTGTATATTTCTGTAATAAGAACGGTTTTCATGAAATTATAAAAAAAATTAATATTGATCTTTAAATGGTGAAAAGTGGTCATGCATGCAGTACGAAAAAAATTAATTTCTCTGTTATTCTTCGACCAATCTTGATAAATTAGGTATCATTGGAATTGTGAAAAAATTTGCTAACTTTTTTGTCTCTTGTAAATTTTCTGTAAAATGGACGGTTTTCGAGATATTCGCCATCAAAAATTTAAAATGGCCGCCATTTTGAAAAATTTCAACGAAAAAATTTTTTTTTATTTTTTATAGTTGAGTCTTTATAGCATAAATATTCATGCCAAATTTCAGATCAATACAACATTTCGTTCTTGAGATAAAAATTTTTAAGTGAAAAAAACAAAATGGCAGCTATAAGGATAACCGCTGAGTTTTGGACACTTCAAATATGACATTTGTAGTCTCCTAGCATCCAGGTACAATACTCTAAAATTCTCGACACTACTTCTGAAACACCCTGTATATAAAAGCGAGTCTATTTTACAGCTCCAGCCATTTCTCGCATCCCATCTGCCATTTATTGTGATTATTCCAGTCTCCCTGGACCAGATTTCTATTCCTCATACACGTATACACCTGTTTGTTCCACAGTTCGGGCGGTCTACCTCTCCTTCATTTTCTGTTCCTTATCTCCGTATTCCTCACTCGATCCATCCTTGAAACACAACAACTCCGGCGCAAGAAATCCATTTCCACAGCATTTATTCTTTGAGTGTCTCGTTTTGTTAATTCCCATGTTTCAGAGCCATAGAGCAATATACTCTGTACAATTGAATGATCCATTTTTATTTTTGTGGGATTTGTAATATTTTTGGACCAAAGTATGGAATTTAATGTTTGTATTGCCTGCCTAGCCTGTCCAATTCTACTTGTGATCTCTCTCTTGGAATTGCTCTCTGATGATATTACACTGCCCAGGTATTTATATTCAACACATTGCATCACCTTATGATCTCCAACTTGTAGATCCTTAGCTGTACCTCCTGAGACTAGGTATTTGGTCTTCTTGAAATTTATTTTCATTCCATATCCTTCATAAGAATCAGCAAGCTTCCTGATCATGTAATGAATATCTTGTTCATCACCAGCCATTATTACTTGATCATCAGCGAACAAGAGTGAGTAAATATACTCGTTATTTATTGGGATACCCATACATTTACATTTTCTTTTCCATTCTTGTAATATATCCTCAAGGTAGATTTTGAACAGGGTTGGAGAGAGGCAACAGCCTTGATGTACGCCCTTATTTGTACCAAATGGTTTTGACACTCTATTTCCGATTTTTATAACATTTTCTTGGTCCTTGTAAATTTCTTTGACAGCAGAGATATAATGTTCATCAATAGCTGATTTGTCTAGAATTTCGAAAAGTCTCTGTATTGGTACAGTATCAAAAGCTTTTTCCAGATCGATAAATATCAAGTGGGTTTCCAAATTCATCAGTTTCCTCTTTTCCTATATTAACATTCTAAATTCAAAATCTTTTGTGATTATTTTGGGATCAAAATGCATGTGTTTAAAACTGCTGAAGAATCATAACCTCTTTTGGACTAATATGCAATCAAAATTTGGGAATGGAATAGTAAGGGCTATACTGTAAGCCTGTTTTTCCGTGTCCAATCATTTTATGATTAAGTTGTTTTGTTATTGTTGTTAGATAAATAAATAAGCATATCAGTTTGGAAAGAATATCAAGTCTTGAACATTTTCTTTGCTTCTTTATGCATTTTGTTATAGGCTACTGTTCAGGATGAAAAGGAAAACTGGGATTCTACTATCTACAACTAATTATATGCACAATGCATATGTATAGGCGTCCCTATGCAGCATCTACGTTTAACGCTAAATTAGGTTTACATGTATCATAGGTCGCATTTATTGTAATGTATCAATCACATTCCACTTTCTGCGAGTAGTTGTGAAGGCGATATTGTGGTAGATATCCAAATTGAATAGGAATATATTGGTATTGTCAAAACAAAGATTTTTTTTAATCGAGATACCGGTTTCGGTTGTTACACCATCATCAACACTGATAAACCAGATTACCAATCTCAGAAGTTTACTAGAAGTTAATTTTTCTCGATTTTTAAAAATCTTTGGTTTGAAAATATCTAGTATTATATTAAATAAGAATAACTACCACAACTACTCACCAAGTGAAATTTATAATTAGGTCTCTAGTCTCAGCTCTTCCAATTTCCATCGGAACATTTTCTTGCGGTTGTCTATAGTTTTAAATTCTATCAAATCGGGTGTGATAGGACGATTGATGTGAACGCAGCTTCATATCTAGGTTCATCTGTGTTCAAATTATATGATAAAAAATCGAAACCAAACGAATTTGATGGACTTGGTCGTGATCGTTCCGTGATGGGGGGAGGGAGGGGGCTGTGACCACCATCCGCACAGGTGAGCAAGGCTGTGGCTGGACACGCCCCTCCAATGCAATACCTGTGAACCACAACCAAGCTCAACAATACAGAATACAGCAAAGAAAGCAGTGGGCTGCGGCTTCTCTGTAAAATGGAGACTATGGAGGAGAGAAGAGTGATCCACACTTCAGAGCTTTGTTGGACTGGAGTGTAGAGGATCATTCAATCTATCTACCAGATTTAGAGCTTTCAATTACATAATGAGATTCATTAGATCTTTCTGGTTTCAGCTGGGAAAGGTTTTGAAAATTCATTAATGGATTATATTATGGGTTTTCATTAGCTCTTTCATTTTCCATTCAAAGTAGCCTACATACATGTGAATTCGTGAGAAAAATCCAGAATCAAGAAGTGTTTTTCTGTAGACCTTGTAGTCTAATTGACCGAGCGAAGTGAGGTTTAATGCGTGATGCACACCGGAGAAGCGCGTTTCGTGAAAAAAGTTTCAGGAAACGTGAAACGAAAGTTGCTCGCAATCGACTGATAAGATTAAGCAGGGAACGTTTATTTTGTATGCATGCGCGAGTGAAACGGATTGCATGAAAGAGGGCTTCACGAAATGCGTTTCTCCGGTGTGCATCCCGCCTAAGATTCAAGTCGACGGTTTGGCATTTCTCTTAATGTTTAAATGTTCGAATGTTTATAATATGTTGCGCATTTACGGCGAAACGCGGTAATAGATTTTCATGAAATTTGACAGGTATAATCCTTTTTAAATTGCGCGTCGACGTATATACAAGGTTTTTGAAAATGTTGCATTTCAAGGATAATACTAGTAGTTCTGTGAACAGTAGACCTCACGCATTATTCTCATCCGCAAGTACCTGATTGAAACTATAGACCTTATGGAGATACAGCAATAGACTGGCTTCTCCACACATCTGTGTAATAACTTGTCAGCTGATTTATGATGAATAATTCAATAGTCTGATTTTTACTCCAATATTGGCGTATGAAGGAGGCTCCTTTTTCCTTTTATATTATCCTTGAAATGCGAAATTTCCAAAAACCTTGTATATACGTCGACGCGCAATTTAAAAATGAACATACCTGTCAAATTTCATGAAAATCTATTACCAAGTTTCGCCGTAAATGCGCAACATATAAAGATTCAAACATTAAGAGAAATGCCAAACCGTCGACTTGAATCTTAGACCTCACTTCACTCGGTCAATAAAAGGAAAAAGGAGCCTCCTTCATACGCGAATATTGGAGTAAAAATCAGACTATAGAATTATTCATCATAAATCAGCTGTCTAGTGGACTATAATACTACCCGTTCAAAAACATCGAACATCTTGAAAATGTATCTTTCCATCAACGTTAGTAGACAGTTGACTATAATACTACCCGTTCAAAAACATCGAACATCTTGAAAATGTATGTTTCCATCAACGTTGTAGACAGTTGCAGCCAGACCTGATAACAGCGCTCACACTCACATTCCGGGACGACAAGACACGGTATGATAGGACAGAAAGCTCTATGTTTATTTAGGATTTTTTCTAGTCATTTAAAATTGATAAATTATTTATTAATTTTTGAGAAAACATAACAACAGGTCAATGTAGCTTACTGAGCGCGACGTCTACTGTTCACAGAACTACTAGTTGACCGAGCGAAGTGAGGTCTAAGATTCGAGTCGACGGTTTGGCATTTCTCTTAATGATAAAATGTTTAAATGTTTATATATTGCGCATTCACGGTGAAACGCGGTAATAGATTTTCATGAAATTTGACTGGTATGTTCCTTTTTAAATTGCGCGTCGACGTATATACAAGGTTTTTGGAAATTTCGCATTTCAAGGATAATATAAAAGGAAAAAGGAACCTCCCTCATACGCCAATATTAGAGTAAAAATCAGACTATATAATTATTCATCATAAATCAGCTGTCGAGTGGATTATAAATCTGGATTCAATATCTGGATTCGAGTGGATTCAATATCTCAATGTAACTTGGTAAAAAATCAGCAGCTGTGTACACTATAAATTGCATGCCTCATTGAATGCAATTCTTATGCACCATTGAATAGGATGCAAAGAACTTATAACAGCTTGTCTGGGCGGCTAGATGTCTTCTGGTTTTCTCTCGCTAAATTCCGGAAAGCGTTATATGATAATTAAATCTTGTGTGAGCATGATCTGATCAAATAAATAGTTGGTGTATCAGTGTGGATGTGCATAATTCAGTGTGGTTTGAGACGTCGTTCAGTTATAAATTCTATTTATTCTATTGATAAAATTTTTGTTTATTATTTGTTATTCTTTTTTTTTAAAGAAAAAAAATCTTCAATTTTTATAAGTTTTGGAATTTCGAATAATTTAAGTTTTATTTACTTTTTTCATATGTATTTAAAATCATTGTATTTTTCATTTTTGAATTAGGTGGTTCTTTTGTTGTTTGTATTATTTATTATTGCATAAATTCGTATTATTTTTATCATTATTTTTCTTTTTTCATTTGTATCTGTACAATTTTTATAGTTAAGGAGACATATTTGGGGAAACCCGTTGTCTTCATTGTGAATAAATAAATAAATGAACTATTGATTGTGTACAATAACGCATGCAATTCACTACTAAAATAACATAGTATTGTCTCTCGAACTTTCTCTGCTTTGAACTTGGGCTGTCCTGTTGCCAGTAAGTCTTGAAGGAGATTAGCTTTTGATGTTAGCATTTTTGATACACCAACCCCAACAGTCATTAGCCGTTTTCACACAGATATCTCGCCGACACGACTTACAGACAGGATTTACTCTGATGGAGAGTATAAGAGAAGGCTGCGGTTCAATACTGCGCGAGGTCTACTGCTCACACAACTACTAGTATTACTACAGATTATATAGTATTATTTTCTACATGATTAGGCCCAGTAGGCCTGCAATGAGAAACGCAGCGATAAGAAGTCAAAATCATAGGCAGCACCTCAAAAACTGAATGGCCGTCAAAATTTGCAGGGATTATAACATCACTTGTATTGTGATAACCGTTGAAGATGTTTTTTTTATACTCTTCCCGTTTCTTACCGTATATTTTACTCTTTCTATTATTTTTTTCAAGAGATAGAAAAAATGTTTTATCTATAAAATTTCGATCATTTCACACCTTTAAAATTATGTCTTCATGCTCTGTAAGCCAATAAATATGTTCTCCAGCACCCTCTAAAAAATAAATTTGCATGATTTCTAGTGAATTTTTCCATACCCATGAGGCTTGAACTACAGACTAACTGAGGCTAAGACATTTTTCGTCACTACTTCTTACTAAGAATTTGCAAATGGTTTTAATGTATTTGTTCCAATAAGTCGAATAAGAATATTGATAATGGAAAAATAATTAAAAATTGAAGATGGCGGCTATCAGAGAGAGAATCTTAGCTAAGTCCCCAACCCTACCCAATTTGCTAAGGGGGTGGGGGTGGTTTAAAGGTACCATTTTTTGGTTTCTCGCATAAAACTCAAAAACTATATATCCTAAGGACTTGACTGTCATATAACAAATTGAAGCTTACATAATTTCCTACAATATTCATTCTACAACTTTTTTTTATATCTCCTCTAGTTTTCGAGATATCCGTTCTTGAAGGGTACGTTGTTTTTAGTTGGAACGATTAAGCAGATAAACAGCTATTTACGTATTTAGTTAGCTGAAGTTCTTGTTGTTTACTCATTTGGATATCACCTATACTGATTGTGTGACGAAAAAGAACTGTAGTAAGGTAAGATTCACATTATAAAGTAAGCACCCGATTGAAATTGGTTTTCTACTCTTGTCTATCATTAAACTAAGCAGATAACTCCTTCCTTTCCTACCTCCGCACTGTCGAAAAATCGTTTGTTGAATATGAAATTATTTCATCTTCATGTTATCAGCAACAGTTATTACCGGCTACAATCAAACAGTTACAATCAAATTATGATATTCAAGTACCTGTCAAATGAAGGATGTTGATAAATTAATGTCGGGATTTCAATCATTATAATATTCATTACCCACTTTAAACTTACAGTTAAAAGATAACGATATTAAAATTATTCAGTAGAAAATGATTCAGCCTTGCTTATTGTCAACAGTGATCATGTGTGTACAATAAATTTACTCCACAATCCACTAGAACTGGTTGAAATGGGCTGTAAATAGGCTCAAAGAGAGGGAAAGAACACACGGCAAGTTAATAGTGGCTGGAGCTTTCAATTGCGTCACTTCTCATCAATTTCCATACAGACCGATGTTTTGTAAATAAACATTGATAAAAAATTAATCAAAATCTCTGGCCGCCAATCACTTGCTGTTTCCACTCTCCTCGTCTATTGACCTCAATGACAGAGTCATGCAATGCATGGCCCTCACTTACTGTTGACCTAACGCTATCAAATGTGTAACAAATAAATGGGATGATGGGCGATCGACCATCATCATATGTAACAAATAAAAGAATAAAGCGAAATGACCAGTCTAACGAAAAGATTATAAGTGTTTTGTTATGTGTTATTTCATCATCTATTTATGTTCTTCACATTAATGTGATTTATTCAAATAATCAATTCGTTAGTAGGCCTACTGATCGATTGTATTCTTCTTAGTGGTTAGTGCCTCTACTCGATGTTTGGTAAAGCACACTACCAAAAATTATAGGATCTTTAAATTTGTGGATAATTGAATGAATTAATCCCCAGATTCCTCCAAATCGTATGGGTTTCGATCAATTCATTCAATTACCTCACAGGAACAGGAACGCCTCCACCAGTGTCTTTTTTTATATAAAGAAAAAAAACACAAAAACTTGGAAATTTTGATAATAAAAATTTTGACTCACACAAGGTGTTTGAATTTTTGAAATAGGATGAAAATAGAAGAAGTAAGAATTGGAAAAGTAATTTAGTTTTTATTGACACAAAGTTCTTATCAATTTTGAACAATATTTAAAAAGATACAAAAGGTTGAAAATCGGTAATACGGATGATTAAACAAACAAATCTTATTTTAAACAATTACGCCCTTTCTTATGAAACCGTTGGCTTATATTTAATTATCTAAAATGAAATTGATTTTATTTAAGAATTTAAATTTATTAAAAAAAAATATGTTGAGGAAAACGTTCTATTATTGTTGTTATTATTATTATTTTTATTATTTGAGATATTACTGTTTAAAAGGATGACAATGAATTTTGAAAGAAAATTAAAGAAAAAGAAACTTACAGAAAATATGGAACTGACTCTCCTGGGTAAACCTGGACTCGTGGTCGATACCGCAGTTGAACGAGAAGCGAGTCGTCTTTTTTAGGAATGAAAATTTGTCAGCGCAACTGCTGAGTTTGTATTAAGTTCTTAGCCAATGGCGTGGAAGCTTTGCTAAGACATTTTTATTGAATAGAACGTTTTCCTCTCTTGCTCTGCAGTTTAAGATGAAAATGAATTTGTTTAAATTATACTATATTTTATAACATTTAAAATAATTGAAAGTACTGTATTTTATTAAAAAAAATTATAATTAAATTATTTTTGAGACACGGTTCTGTCACTATCGTGACATGTCCCCACCCCTAGGGAAGAGCCGACCCTGGCTCTACAAGTGCAAAGCAAGAGACAATTATTGAACAATAATTCACAATACACATTCTGATTGAGAGTATAACATAATAATTACATTAACAGTTCATTAAATCAATATGGTGGGCTAACATAAATTTGATAAATTCCTTCTTTCTTGTCAATAGTTTATTCAGTAATAATCATCTTGGTCGTGGTAGCTTGAATATAGATATTTTTTCTTTTACATTTATAGAATTTAAAAAAAATGTTATTCAAAGAATTCAATAAAACTATGCTTACTCTTCTCGTTAAAATACATATATACCCAATGATAATACAAATAATCCTACTAACTATGAAAATGTATTAATAATAATAATAATAATTGTTTTTCTTATAATTAAAAAATGATAATTGAATAATATTAATTAATTAAGTTGGATCTTATTCCATACTAATAAAGAAATCAATAATGCATTAATAATACCAATAATAAAATAGACAAAAATTAAAATAGGTTATTCAACTGATATAATTGGAAATCAATGAATTAAATAATATTAATTAATAATGCATAGACATAATAAAATTATTTTCTTAAATCAAAGACAAATGAAAAATTAACAATTATTTAAATAATATTAATCAATAATGCATTCAAATTTTATTATATTTAATACATACAAGACAAATGAAAAGTCAATCAATAATGTATTCAATTAAATATTCAATAGGTAAATCGTGGAATACAAATGAAAAATCCAAAATTAGAATAAAAATTGTAGCCTATTCATAAGTAATACATTAAAATAATATGCAAAAGGTCAATCATACTATAATACTAATGAAAAATCCATAATTAGTAATAAAATAATATTCAACAATAATGCATTTAATTAATCTTCAATCGGTAAATCATGTAATTCAATTGAAATATCAATAATTTGTAAATTAATATTCATTAATAGAGCATTCAATAGATCAATAAATAAATAATACAGATCAATAACACAACTAAATAATATCCTATGTTAGTTTTGATTAATTACATAAGACAATTGACACACAAAAGAAAAGTTACATCAAAACGTTTTTCTTTTTAACAATTTCTGTGGTATTTGACTGTTCAATCTTTAAGCTCCATCATATGTATTGTGGGTTTTTCTTGAGCCTTTTTTGGAGTCAGTAGCATGTGAATCTTATTTATGAAGTACAGTAATGCCAAAGTAATCAGTGCTAACCATGCATAATAAAATAGAATGCCATGGAAGTAGAATTAAAAATATCATACCAACTGTTTGGAAGTGTTACTTTTTCAAATAAATCTGGTGCTATATTGTTATGAATAAACAATGTTGGTATTGTTACATTCCAGTCATCTTTCAAAATATCAGTAAAATTATCAAAATGAGGATTTCTATGTGGTTGAAAAGAATCTACTTTTAATGATTTTACTGATATTTTGAAAGATGACTGGAATGTACCCGGCGCCTCCACCAAATGCAACAAATAAATGGGATGATGGGCGATCGACCATCATCATATGTAACAAATAAAAGAATAAAGCGAAATTACCAGTCTAACGAAAAGATTATAAGTGTTTTGTTATGTGTTATTTCATCATCTATTTATGTTCTTCACATTAATGTGATTTATTCAAATAATCAATTCGTTAGTAGGCCTACTGATCGATTGTATTCTTCTTAGTGGTTAGTGCCTCTACTCGATGTTTGGTAAAGCACACTACCAAAAATTATAGGATCTTTAAATTTGTGGATAATTGAATGAATTAATCCCCAGATTCCTCCAAATCGTATGGGTTTCGATCAATTCATTCAATTACCTCACAGGAACAGGAACGCCTCCACCAGTGTCTTTTTTTTATATAAAGAAAAAAAACACAAAAACTTGGAAATTTTGATAATAAAAATTTTGACTCACACAAGGTGTTTGAATTTTTGAAATAGGATGAAAATAGAAGAAGTAAGAATTGGAAAAGTAATTTAGTTTTTATTGACACAAAGTTCTTATCAATTTTGAACAATATTTAAAAAGATACAAAAGGTTGAAAATCGGTAATACGGATGATTAAACAAACAAATCTTATTTTAAACAATTACGCCTTTCTTATGAAACCGTTGGCTTATATTTAATTATCTAAAATGAATTGATTTTATTTAAGAATTTAAATTTATTAAAAAAAATATGTTGAGGAAAACGTTCTATTATTGTTGTTATTATTATTATTTTTATTATTTGAGATATTACTGTTTAAAAGGATGACAATGAATTTTGAAAGAAAATTAAAGAAAAAGAAACTTACAGAAAATATGGAACTGACTCTCCTGGGTAAACCTGGACTCGTGGTCGATACCGCAGTTGAACGAGAAGCGAGTCGTCTTTTTTAGGAATGAAAATTTTGTCAGCGCAACTGCTGAGTTTGTATTAAGTTCTTAGCCAATGGCGTGGAAGCTTTGCTAAGACATTTTTATTGAATAGAACGTTTTCCTCTCTTGCTCTGCAGTTTAAGATGAAAATGAATTTGTTTAAATTATACTATATTTTATAACATTTAAAATAATTGAAAGTACTGTATTTTATTAAAAAAAAATTATAATTAAATTATTTTTGAGACACGGTTCTGTCACTATCGTGACAAATGTCATGAGAATCAATTGCCGCGTTTCGCCGTAAATGTGGAACAAACAAACATAGCCTACATAAAAACATACAAACATAAAGATAATTGCAAAATAGTCGACTGGAATCTTAGACCTCACTTCGCTCGTCAACAAAAAAGGAGCCTGTGGTACTCTTCTGAAAGTTGTGTAATTCTGAATGATTGAATAAATAAAATACATAATATAGCTCTACGAGTAAAGAGTATCGGTTCAGTTATTTAGAACTCTTGTGGCAGGTCAAGAGGAAACCTTTTGCTGGGAGGTCCAAGAATGTTTGTTTCATGGGTCACATGCAGTCTTTGGGCTTCTAGGCCTAATTGACGGCAGTTGCCTGGAAACGACCCAAGTGCCAGCACCCCTGTTGTTAATAGAACAAACCTTGCTCTTGCATGCCTTTCCGTCCATCAACGACATCATCTCGCCTTTCTCCTTCAAATAAGGTAAAGAAAAAAACACAGTGAAATGGTCAGCTCAAGCGACCTGCCATCCCCTATTTACATAAGTAACGCCCTCTCGTTGGTCGGCATCTATTCATGAAAGAACGCATAGAAAATAATAAGTCTACCAAATCCACATATCGTTTTGATATTTCTGGGAATTCACTTCCCAACATCAGCAGTGAAACTTTGACGGCATCGGATATGCATCGAAAAAATAAATTATCATCATGGGGCTGTAGAACATTGACTTCCCTTTTAAAAGATGTATTCTTTCATTAATTCATATTTTCCTTAAATTGTTATAGCAGCTCTAGTAAAAAGTGTGGAATCTTTGGAAAATGGAAGTAAATTATTTATTCTGACCCTCTTCAAGAGCACATCTCAATTCTGTCTGTCTAGTACGAGAGTTATAAATATTTTATGATGAATAATCGAAACAACTTTATTGCTCACATTATTTGTAATATAAAAATAATCAGTAAAAGAAGAGCACATTTCTTCAGTAATAAAATACAGATGACTTCCACCACGAAAAATAAGTTATAACTTAAATATTGAAAATGCTGATGATGATGCCGAGAAATAATAATTGAAGCAAACAATAATAATTTTCTACTCACAAAAAACCAAGAAGCTTTTGTACGTGAGCAAGAGTTAAAAAAAAGAAAACACACACGCACACATACACACACAAGCATATTTCAAAATATGGACTTACAACAGTCTATGTATTCAAATATAAGAGGATACATCAATATAAATCAATTATTGAAGCTTTCACCTTCATAGAGAACGTAGAGAAAACAGGAAGTCAACAATCTTCTCTTCTCTTCTCTTCTCTTCTCTTCTCTTCTTCTTCTTCTTCTTCTTCTTATACTTATAAAAGGCTAAGCCCCGACAGACTGAAATCACACCACAGCCCAAACTACTGAGCCTAAAAACTTGAAATTTTGCACGATTGTTTATGGTAGCCTGAAAACATCCACTAAGAAAGGATTTTCAGGAATTTGCCCCCGTGAGGGAGCTGGGGCCCCCCAAAATTTTGTACTTTTTAACCGCTCATTGCACAGCAAAGTCATGAGGAACTTTTTTGTTCAGCTACGAAAAAAAATTAGATCTATGCAGAAAAATTTCGATCAGGAGCACAGGAGAGTCCAGGAGAGGGCATTTTTCAAAAATTTTGATGTAAAATCACACTACAGCTCAAACTAATTGTCCTACAGACTTGAAACTTTGCACAGATATTCTTCAAACATGCTAGACGCGCACTAAGAACGGATTTTGAGATACTTTGCCTCTAAGGGTTTCAAAGGATGAAAAAGGATCCTATTAAGTAAGGTTATGAACTTGGTAAGGTGAGTGCCATATGGAAATGAGATAATTTATTTATTGACATGTGATATTCTAACATATGTTGTAATCATTGAAAATAACAAAATAATATGATAGAAATTCAAAAAAGAACATCTGTTCTATTATTTATTATTATTTTAGTATGGGGTAATTCATCTCAACAAAATATGGACAGAGTGTTTAAGATTCAAAAGAAGGCACTCAGATGTATAGAGAAAGTGAATAGGTTAGACTCTTGTAGGCCTTTATTTAAAAAGCTTGGTCTATTAACTGTGCCATCTTTGTATGTATATGAAGTTGTAATGCATGTGAAAACCAGTGGTGTGATCCAGAATTCAGATGTTCATGAGTATAATACGCGAAACAGAGCAGATTATCATATAATGGGTCACAATAGTAGGTTATTTGAACAAAAACCAGATTATATTGGTAGGAAATTTTATAACAAGCTACCTCAAATCTTGAAAAGTAATGATGATTTGAAGATTTTCGAAAAACAAATGAAAAAATATTTAGTTGATAGAGCTTTTTATAGTGTACAAGAATTCCTTTCAAACCTAAACTAGGTTGAACTACTTAGTGTTAGAATTATTATGTAATAACATGACTTGTCTTATACTCCATGACTGGAGTCTTTAGGACGTAATCTAAAAAAAAAATTATTGCTTTCTACCTGATTCCACTCAACAGTTAGTTGATGAAATTGATTATCAATAGAGAAAATGATTATAATTTTATCAATACAGAATTAGTGAATGAATTGTCGTTGTACTGAGTTCTTGGTCAACAAAATTCAATATTGGTATTTATCCAATCATTATTTTTTTCAGAAGTTATTTCATTTGAATTAGAAAATATTTATAAGCTCCTATCAATTTATCAATAGTAACAATGAATTCTTCAAAACATGAATTTAATCAAATAAAAAATTGCCCATACTTCTGTATTCATGTTAGCATGTTTTCCACTTATGATGTATAGCCAAAATATTGTGGTGCGAGCTGCACGGCGAACTGTAAGGCCTACCATACACGTTTCGATCGGTCTTAAGGCCCGGACTGTTTAGTCCCGGTCTTAGGGCCGGGCCGCAATGGCGGTCTCCCCACTCACGTACCGGTCGGCCTTAGGGCCATTGCGTATCCAGTCGCGCGGTAGCTCTATTGGAAGGTGGGCGTTGTTTTGTGCAGATTTGTAAAGATTTTAGTAAATTTTAGTGCAATACATTCTGTAATAGTAAATTCAGTTCAAGACGACATGTCATCTATTGAAAACACAAGCTATTGCAGTTATAATGTGTGCAGTGTCCAAAAGAAAAAAACGCAAAAGGAGCATGTGGACGAAGTGGAAGTCATGGCTTGAAAGGACGAAGTTCACCCACATAAACGTATATTGTCAGAGTTGCAATGTCATCCAAAAGATTGGAAAAACTATCTATGAATGGATGAGCCACTTATTGGAATTATTAAGAATGGTCACCCGTTAATTTCAAAGAAGATTCTGTGATGAAGAAAGCAATAACGCCGCATGAAAAATGACAGCAACATTGCTTTACTTGGTAACGGGAGAAGAAAATTAGAAGATACCGGGTGATTTTTTAGTCCTGTACTATTTTAATAAATGGTAATTTTTCCCTAATAAGGGAAATTTTGTTTTGTTGCACGAAGTTGGTAGCCCTACTCATCAGTAACACAAGGCAGTGCGAGTTATTATCCTTAGCTGTGTAACATTTTGTGATGATTCCGGTCGTGTTATGAACAGAATGTCTTTTACCATAGAACAACAAGAAGCAAGGGTTTATGGCCTTAAGGTCTCTAGACCTCACATCCCCTGATTACTTTTTGTGGGGCTACATTAAGTTTGAGGCCTTCAAAAACAATCTCACAATATTGATGAACTGAAGCTAATATTACAGACTTAATCACGAATATTTCCATATAACTCTGATAAGGTTTCTGCAATATGGTGAAAAGAGTCTGAGCGTGTATAACCTCAATGGGTGGACATTTTGAGCATATGGTGTAATAATTTTAAGTAACTAAGAAATGTGAGTAATAAAATATCAATTTCTTTTGTAAATAACAATAATATTTTTTATTATACCCAATTTCCGTTTATAAATACATCAAAAATTGGGTAACAGGACTAAAAATCACCCTGTATTATTATGGGTCGGATGAAAATCATCCAGACACCATAGAAAGGAATTTGATATAAATATTAATTGATAATAATAATCATTAATTTGATATAAAATTATTACGCATTACGACGACCTATGATTCTAAGAGAAGTGATATTCAAAAGAAAAACAAATCTTCGCGATGTTCCCAATTTTATCATAAGAGTTAAATTTCCTTTCAATCCTTCAACCCTGAAACTTTTTTAGCACTACTAGGATATCGGGGTTGATATTCTACATCCTATTACGACGTTGAATTGGAAATTTGCAAATTTACGCCAATTGGCAACCTTGTATTTTTTGGATGGAGGGCCAAGTCTCAACTTATTTTACACAGACTATAACACCTGATTTTTTTATAAAAAAATCAATATTGAGTTTTTTAAATCACAACTATTCTTCCTTAGACAGGTATTATTTACAGTAATATTCCTTACACAGTAATATTTCTATTATCATAGTTGATCATATCATTATTACCGTATTTGAACAGAGAGGAAATACTAAATCTAATTTTTATCTCATTTCATGTGATCAACTACAACTATGATAATAGGAATATTATAATATGAAAATAGGAAGATGATAATCATATATTATCATACCAGCCTCAGCAGAGAGTTTATTCAGCCGAATGTGATGCCACACTCCAAAAACACCACCAAAATCTACATTACTACTACACACACACAACACTCTACACACACACACTGACCCTACTGCTTGTGGGATGTGTTGATTCAACTATTCGACTACTCTGAAGCAAAACTGGGGGATGATAAGTGCAGTATGCACTTATGTTACGATGCAAATCAAAAATCGATTTTTAGGCTAGATTTTTTTGTGAAATCGATTTCTTTTGTAAGATAATCGATTTTGCAAGAAATCGATCTCTAGAATTATTTTGCTATCCATAACACGTGCAAAACGTGTTGACCGAGGGAAGAAAATATGGCGGAGGGGGAAGAGCGAGTGTTTTGGCCTTAAGACGAAACCAGGTTTCCCCATTCACGGTCAGTTCCGTCTCAAGAGCAATTAAAATTAATCCGTCTTGAGGCCGGGCCTCACTGGATTCCAGTGCGGCCGAAATCCGGCCTTGGGACCACTTTTCGTCTTGAGGCGACACCATACACATTTAAATCGGCCTTAAGACCCGGACTGTTCAGTCCGGGCCTTGAGACCGATCGAAACGTGTATGGTAGGCCTTAATCGAGGGCTCTGATTGGCTGAAAAGTTCAGCGTTCAGAGTGAGGTGAGGCGAGCAGTTAGAACAGAGGCAAGCGGCACGGCGAATGGTTCGGAGTACGGTACGGCGAATGATTAACAGCTGATTTTTAACATTATGAAACATATGCTCATGTTCGTTGAAAGGCAAGATGTTCGGAGGAATGCACGGTTTGCTGCGCGGTTCGAGGTTCGGTTCGGCATGTGTGGACGCACCTTTAGTTGTTATAGGACATTTATACAGGTCACAGGCCAAAGCAACATAATAATCTATCTTCTTCTTTTTCTTCTTCTTTTTCTCCTTCTTCTTCTTCTTACTCCTCTTCTCCTTCTTTCTCTTCTTCTTCTTCTACCTATATCTAAAAGGCTGAGCCCCGACAAACTGAAATCACACCACAGCCCAAACTACTAAGCCTAAAAACTTGAAATTTCGCACAATTGTTTATTGTAGCCTCAAAACATCCACTACAAAAGGATTTTCAGAAATCTGCCCCCCCTGAGGGAGCTGGGCCCCCCAAAATTTTCACTTTTTAACCGTTCATTGCACAGCAAGTCATGAGGAACTTTTTCGTTCAGGTACGAAAAAAATCAGATCTATGCAGAGAAATTCCAATCAGGAGCACAGGGGGGTTCAGGAGAGGGCACTTTTCGAAAATTTTGATGTAAAATCACACTACAGCTCAAACTAATTGGCCTACAGACTTGAAACTTTGCACAAATATTCTTCAAACATGCTAGATGCGCACTAAGGACGGATTTTGAGATATTTTGCCTCTAAGGATTTCAAAGGATAAAAAAGGATCCTATTAAGTAAGCTTATGGTAAGGTGAACTCCATATGGAACTGAGATAATTGACACATGATATTCTAACATATGTTGTAATCATTGGAAAGCTTAAAAAAAGTTCATCAATTAGCTGATCAAATTGATTTTGCATTGATTGAGAGAGCGAGCTTACCACGTGTTTGTTCCATCGTTGTATGCTTGGCCAGTTCGGTTTGCACCTTCTATCAGCTGTATATGGAGTCTCATACACTCCGATTAGAACAGAGCACAAAGGTTTTCTTTGGTTAGGAGTTTGTTGATAATTCTTTTTTCAAATTCAAATTTTATTGCCATAAAAATCACATTGAAAACTTTCTTAATAGACAAGATTACAGAAACAAAATATTAAACATATACCTACATTTATTTGTAGCACGGCCAGAAAAAGACAAACTCTTTATTTTTTTAGTTTTGTGCGCTGTATAAATTGTGTGATCTGTATAAATTTTTCTGTTGTTGTAAATTGGATGCGAAATAAAGAATCTTATCTTATCTTATCTAACTTGAGTACTAGCCGTGAGTTTATTAAATATAACTTTATATATATATATATATTTTTTTTGTTAATATTTTGTGAATAAAAATTACGAGTTGATGAGAGATGCGAGTAATTCCTTATATTTGATCCAAATGGTTATTCATAATACAGTAGTCGGGGTCACTGCAATCAAAACTTTTTTATTCTGTATGGTAGCTAATAAATTTCATACGTATTGATTGTCCACAATGTATCCAGTGTCCATAATGGAAGTAATTGAACTACTCAAAAATAATGGCTTACTGGTCCCTCATAGATTTATAGTATTCCTGGTGATTGAGCCTGTCTTTTTCAGCGTTGTCTATTAATAATATAGCTTAATTTACAACTAGCTTACCCAGCGAACTTCGTACCGCCAATGTATCTCATGTTACACTTGACTTTATTCGGTGAATCATGAAATTTATCTGACAATCAACATGTTCATTATTACATCTCAATACGGACTTCCTATGTGCATAGTCATGCAGCATTCATTATTCTGAAAACATATTATTCTTCTCAATCAATTGGTAGTAATATCTATCAGTAAAGTTTTCAATTAAAAAAAAAGGTTATATCAGTGTTTCAAAGAAAAATATTCAATGTTTTCATAGCTGGAGATTGTCGATATATGGTCCAGGAATATGCGATGTACGATGAATCACACATAATTCATATTCTTTCCATTTTAGGATGAATACCTAAGCTAAATTCAAAAAATTGTGAATTATCTTTCATTCTTCAGTAATTAATGAATGCAATATGAATACTATACATATATACTACAATATATATATATATATATATATATATATATATATATATATATATATAATATATATATATATATATATATATATATATCTATATATATATATATATATATATATAATATATATATATATATATACTCTCTTTCATTAGGTGAATAATTTTTTTCAACATTTTCCAGTTCTCAATCATAGGGGAGTGATAATTATTTGTATAGGTCTTCTAAGGAACCATTATCAACAGCTGGTACCAATCAACTACACTTCAACTCCAAACTACCGTTTTAATACCAGTACACAATAATTTATCACAGGGTTATATGTTTATTACAGCTGGTAACTTTAGATGCTAAATCATATTATCATATTATCTTGACTCATGATCATCTTTTCGTTCTACAGTAGCCGCTCGGCCGAAAATTTCGAAAACATATGTCTGTAAAATGGATTAATAAATAATTATTATTAGCCCCCCTATTAAAATTTCTGGTCAGAAACCATCCCCAATATTCACACAACATATTCCCAAAGTTTCATACCGTTATGTCAAGTAGTTTCCAAGTCTACAGGGAACAAACAAACATACAAACAAACACACAAACAGACATTCATTTTTTTATTAATAGATTTCCATTCGGCTCAAACAAAAGCCTCTCTAAATGAAGGTAGAATGATAAGGATTCAGTTCTGTTGTTTTAACATTTTTTCAAATCACTTTCAAAAAGTTCATGTAGTACCTACTATTGTGTTTGAGACACTTCTGGCGCTATCATAGTTTCACCACTATTCTGTTCCACAGTCCTATCTCTTGCAGTCGTTAACTATATCTATAATAATTATATAAAGTAAAGAGCTGGCTTATGCACGTACGGGATAGGAAAATTATGTTTGACACATCATCACGTCTGAACTACTGGACTAATTAACTTGAAATTTTGCTTATAGATTCTTAATTAACCAAGGATGGTTATAGGCCTATTCTCAATTCTTCAAAATTTCATTATGTCAAGTTTCATTTTGTCAAGTTTTATAATAGATCCTTGCGAAGCACGGGTTCTTGCTATTATAAGTCATATACAGAGTGAGTCATATATATGGGAACCCTTCAATAAGTTGGAGACTGTTGTAGATATAATACTGTAACTTCCAGGATAAGTTATTGGTCGAATACTCTACTTTTGACGTAAGCTACAACTGGATTTCAACATCTCATAAGGGGGTGACTTAGGCCAGTTTCACACGGCAGAGACCTCGCTCCTGGAATATCATATTACGGAAGATCATATTTCATATTTTGCAGCTCTCCTGTACTTTCACATGGGGATCTTACGAATAAGCCGACAGATCTAACAACTCCGCCGACGTTTGCTCAAAGTATATGACTCATCACTTTTTCTCAAAGTCTAACTTCCTTAAAAATATAGATAGAAGATTTCTGATTTCGGATTTGGATTCAGCGACCCCAAATTCTTTAAAGCGTAAGTCCCATTTTCAAAAATACCCGAAAACAAGGGAGTTATAGCTGTTTTTAATATAGCTTTCCATTATCATATGATTATATAGTACGTACTAAGATAATAATACTCCTGCCTCACAAAGGGACAGGCAAAGGTTTTAAGAAGTTTTTGAACACCTGAGAAGTTTATACATAAACATTTTCAATTTTTAAAAGTTCTAGTTTTCCAAAAAAATATTGAACTATGAAAAGATGAATCCAAATATGAAATCATAAATCATCTCCACTCATCACCCAATAAAATAGGAGGAAAAGGAATGTTGTACAGTAAAATTCACTGAATTTCAATTGTCATTCAACAATCCAATTTATCAGGTTCAAATCGTTGAATATCACTTTAAATTCCCAGCAATTATTGACTATTTCTTTTTACAATCAGAAAAATCTATTATGAACATACAGTATAAACATTGTGCTGATCTGAATCGATCTATGGTAATAATAGGAATTGAAAGAATAGAAAATGTCATGGCATTCCAAGTAGTGATGTCTGTGTATTAGAACTGCTGAGTTGATAATGCATACTGAAAAAAGTCATGAATAGCTCAGACCAGCCTGGCCTGTGATGAACCTGTATAAACAATTCATAGAATTCTTAGAATTCATAGGAACGGTAAAAAAACCAATTTTACGAAAATCGATGTACATGTAACTGGATTTAGAAGATCAATACGATAATGTTCTCTATCACAATTTAATCATAGAAATGTTTAAGTGAAACGTTGGGCGCAAACCTTCTGCCATGAGGAGACAAATAAATTTATGAAAAGCTTGATAGCTTAAATAGTGATCTGATATTTGTTACACATATATATATATATATATATATAATATATATATATATATATATATATATATATATATACTCTCTTTCATTAGGTGAATAATTTCTTTCAACATTTTCCAGTTTCTCAATGATAGGGGAGTGATAATTATTTGTATAGGTCTTCTAAGGAACCATTATCAAGAGCTGGTACCAATCAACTACACTTCAACTCCAAACTACCGTTTTAATACCAGTACACAATAATTTATCACAGGGTGATATGTTTATTACAGCTGGTAACTTTAGATGCTAAATCATATTATCACAATATGATCTTGAATCATGATCATCTTTTCGTTCTACAGTAGCCGCTCGGCCGAAAATTTCGAAAACATATGTCTGTAAAATGGATTAATAAATAATTATTATTAGCCCCCCTATTAAAATTTCTGGTCAGAAACCATTCCCAATATTCACACAACATATTCCCAAAGTTTCATGCCGTTATGTCAAGTAGTTTTCAAGTCTACAGGGAACAAACAAACTCACAAACAGACATTCATTTCTTTATAAATAGATTTCCATTCGGCTCAAACAAAAGCCTCTCTAAATGAAGGTAGAATGATAAGGATTCAGTTCTGTTGTTTTAACATTTTTTCAAATCACTTTCAAAAAGTTCATGTAGTACCTACTATTGTGTTTGAGACACTTCTGGCGCTATCATATTTTCCCCACTATTCTGTTCCACAATCCTATCTCTTGCAGTCGTTAACTATATCTATAATAATTATATAAAGTAAAGAGCTGGCTTATGCACGTACGGGATAGGAAAATTATGTTTGACGCATCATCACGTCTGAACTACTGGACTAATTAACTTGAAATTTTGCTTATAGATTCTTAATTAACCAAGGATGGTTATAGGCCTATTCTCAATTCTTCAAAATTTCATTACGTCAAGTTTTCATTTTGTCAAGTTTTAAAATAGATCCTTGCGAAGCACGGGTTCTTGCTAGTATAAGTCATATACAGAGTGAGTCACATATATGGGAACCCTTCAATAAGTTGGAGACTGTTGTAGATATAATAATGTAACTTCCAGGATAAGTTATTGGTCGAATACTGTACTCTACCTTTTGACGTAAGCTACAACTGAATTTCAACATCTCATAAGGGGGTGACTTAGGGGTTGTAACTTGTAACTCGAATATTTTAAATATAAACACCCATTGTGTGGTCCATCATTTCAGAGGTCTTTTTAAAATAAGAAAGGATGGCATCAATAAAAATATTCTATGATACTTGTTTCCAAAATGGCGGCTGATTGAATTTTATCAATTATTTCTGTAAAAACGAAAACTTCAATCAGCCTTGTATCATAGAACATTTTTATTGATTTCATCTTTCTTGTTTCAGGAAGGCCTTGAAAATGATGTATTTAAAATATTTTAGCTACAACCCCTCATTTCCTTAAAAACTAAATGAAAGCCGCCATTTTGGATAAAAGTATCATAGAACATTTTAATTGATGTTATATTTCTTGTTTTAAAAAGGCCTTTGAAATGATGGACCACACAATTGGTGTTTACATTTAAAATATTCGAGTTACAACCCCTAAGTTATCCTCTTATGAGGGGCTGAAATTCAGTTGTACCTCGAAAGGTAGAGTATTTGACCAATAACTTATCCTGAAAGTGACAGTATTATATCTACAACAGTCTCCAATTTATTGAAGGGTTCCCATAATCACTCTGTATAATGGAGGTAATGAGGTGTTTGTTCTGAAAAAGGGTAGGGAAGGAGATCATAATAGTAAATTAGTTTGATAAGGAATCATGTCAGCCCACCACCCTGAAAAAAATTTCCAGTTCGAAATGTGAATGAAGCCATAGCCAATCCTTTGTTTTTTGGATGAATCGCTTGTAATTATTCTCATTCCTAATTTCATCTGGTAGAATATACTGTGACTCCCTCAATCTTTAAATCCTCTCGTGAGCATGTAATCTCCCCACCGGACAAGACAAAGATTGCAATACCAAACGCTCCATTACCATAAATTCAGCGAAAAAGATTTTATAACCATCAATAATATAGGGGATCTATCCTGAAACAACAGAAACCAAGTTTCTGTCAGAAATTATGACACCTGGCTTGGATTTCCAACAGTTTATAATTATAAGCTAGGTAAGAATCAAAATTCTTATTTAAGCATCGTATATTCTGATGCAAGACTGTAATATTGTTCCTGTCCTTTAGAAAGCATGCATTCACCCAGTGATTTCCTGCTCCAGAAATTCACAGGACTGTACCATAATTCAAAAATAGGTTAAAACATATAATTAGAAGGTTAATAAACATGAAAAATTTGGTGATTCTCCATTAGTTTGTATAACTTTGAGAATTTCAAAATTTGAGCAACATTCACACTGAAAAAAAAGAAATTTATAATCAACACACATACCAGTTTAAGATGATTAAAAATGCGAGACCCACCATATGAAGAGAAATCAAATATATCCTATTATATTAAGCGAGCAATTTCTGTATATATTTATGTATTTGGGTATATGGGTATTTATTTATGTCCAACGGATCTCGAAAAAGGCTCTAACGATTTTGATGGAATTTGCAATATATTAGATTCTTGATATAAAAATTCGATTGCAAATGGTCTCATTTCTGGGGAAAGTCACTGAAGGACATGAAAAGGATAATAATTATCCATCCTTAGAAAAGGATAACGGAAGATGCGAGTGCAGCTGTTGAACGAACTATTGCAATCAATCAGCGGATCTCGCGAGAAGTATTATCTGGCAATTAAGTTATAGATAAACCGACTTAATCAACATTATCTGATTTGTTGACATGACCAACAATATAATTTTATTATAGATTTTTTTTAAAATAAAATTAAAGTAGCTATATCAACATTTTCAAAGTTAATCATTATTTTACAGTTCTAAGTGATTAATGAGTGTCACTTTGTTATTAAATTTGGTTTGTAAAAAATCTAAATTCAAACTTCTCTGTTTTCAAAAGATTGGACTGAAAATTGGACCTGAATTCAAGTGTAAGGAACATAACCTACTTTTTGGACTAACATAATAATTGTGTATACATAAAAATTCGGGGAAGAAACAGTATTGGGCTGTGCTTGTTAGTCCTTCCCCAATCAATTGAAAGAATCGTGTTCTGTGTATCAATAAATAAATATATAAACTATGCTATTTGCTTCTATGCTTTTGTACTGTGGAGCGAAGCTCGGTGCCCCGATGCTTTTTATGAACTAATCTAAGACCCAGCTGCACAAAAGTCTATTAAAATTAAACCGAGATTAATTTTGCTAATTCAAGATTCCTCCTTCTCTGATAGGTTCTCGTGGCTTTTATAACCGTATTTTAAATGCCATTAAAATTGAACAGACCTTTGTGCAACCAACCGGGCATAAATAATTTAGTTGAGTGAGCTGAAAGTGAAACAAAATTATGAGAGTTGACTGAAATACTGAGTATTCCAAATTTACGTTCATTGCTATTTATTTGACTTCGCTAATCTTACTGCCTGAATGGTATAGTTCAGGTAGTCGTAAACTCGTGACACTTTACCGCTTAATAATAAATATCGGGGTACCGAGCTTTGCACGTTATTTATTTATTGATATTCAGAGAACAATCCTTGAAATGATTGGGGAAGAAGGACTAACAGGCACAGCCCAAAACTGTTTCTGCCCCGAATTTTGATTTATAACCTACACTATAAATAGTCCAAAAAGTAGGTTATGTTCCATACACTTGAATTTAGGTCTGATTTTCAGTCCAAAAATTTGAAAACAGAAAAGTTCTAATTTAGATTGTTTACAGACCAAATTGAAGTACAAAATAACACTCACTAATCTCTTAAAACTGTAAAATGATGATAACTTAAAAATATGATGATTTTGAAAACATCGCAAAAATATGTTTTTATATGATTATAATTTTTCATTAATTATGAATAATTTGACCTTTCAAACCCTTAAGGTTTGTTCATCTTTTAGGTCGTGTTTATATTTTACAGCTGGCTATACGTCAGCTTATGAATATCGGGAATGAGATATTTTGATTTTCCACAGACGCACTCGGTCACTCACTGTTTTATTATCCACAGACAACGAAAGTCTCAGCTGTTTTCCAAGTATGAATTATCCTTTTAATGTCGTTCAGCGAGTTTTCCCAGGCATGAGTCCTAGTGCAATCGAATTTTTATATAGGGTGATTACTTGGAAACGCATGTTTTTCAAATAACGAGAACTATTGCAAATCAGAGTAAAAAATGCATTTATTAGTGAAAATGCAGTGTACACAATATGCAATTTCAAAATAAAATTACTTACAATCTATTATTTGAAAATTACATCTCTAAGGTGGTCGCCTGCTGCTTGGATACATTGTAGAAGGCGTTCTTTAAAACTTGCTACGGATTTTGCACTCTGTATTATAAACCTACTATGCTCCAAAAATCGTTGGAGCCGTTTTCGAGATCCGGTGAAATACAAACATATAAATAGAAATTGCTCCAATAATGGTATAGGATTGTTCCGGTTTTGAAACAAAATTTAAGCTGTGCACATCTGTCACTGTGCACATTTTACATGGAGTCCAGGAAAACTTTGAAATGAGTGGTGAAAATAAAAATGCAAAAACGTTCTAAAAAATATGAAAGTATATTTATTTGAATTCTTATAAAAGTAATAAAGACAAAAAATGTAACAAACAATAGAACAGTAATTCTTGTTTGGAAACTTTTATCCAACAACACAATTGACCATTATTTACTCAACAACTACTGACATACAGTATGTCTGAAGAAAAGTCCCGCTGCTCAACGATTTCATACTTGAACTTCATTAACAATATATTTCACAAAATTTCATTAATATGGCTCTATTGAAGTCTGGATATATATTTGAAACATGTCAAGTGGAATGGGCGCCATGATCACCAAACTTGAACCCGATTAATACAGTGTGAAGTTACAATACTGTGTGAAGTTACAATACGTGAATCCATTGTAAACAATCAAGATTAGAATTAGAGACCACTTGATCATTAACTGAGTCTTTTAATTGCACTTGAATTAGAAATCAATAAAGGCTAATACATTTTGAAGGCTAATAAATCGTTTCTAATACATTTAAACTTAACTGGGAAAAGGAAGCCATATTAAATAAGTTCTATGGAATATCTTGCTAATGAATTAGAAGTGTAAAATCCTTATGGTGCGTGACTTTACTGATACATTTTAGAAACTATACAAATTTATAGAACAATGGAATAATAGATAGTATTGACGATACTGGTATTGTAATTATGTACAATAGAGAATAAGTAGTTATTTTCAGACCAACACTTTGGAGGAATAAATCTCTGGCAATTTCTTATTCATAAAATAAAAATATCAGGAATGGAAGGCTGAGAAAAATAGTAGCCTTGAGTGATTTCGTAGAAGCTGATAAATCTTTTCCTTGTCTTTGGCAAAATAAGTTCAAAGAATACAGTGATCGAACATTGAAAAATTGTGATGATGTCCATGTTTTTGAGGAGTTTAAGAGCTTATTGATGGTTGGAGTGTTCTATATACCACGGCAGAGTTTGTGAGTAGAGAGGGTTCCTTTGTGTGATTAGCTTCTCCTTTTTTATGTTACCGTACATAATGTTACATTATGTACCGTACATTATGTTACCGTAGTGTTATAACTTCTGACAATTCCTATACTCTGATAAGAGTCTCTAGGAAACTATTGAAAACAAACAACGCTAAATCTCATAAAAAATGCGATCATTTGACCAAGAAGCTGACAGGGAGACTGTGGAGGGATATGGATACTGGGAGTGATATGGATAACAAAATGATATGGATAACAAAATGATATAGATCAAAACTGATATGAATGGCTACTGCTATCATAGATAACTGCTACTGTTATCAGTTTAGCTGGTTTTTAGGTAAGTAGCAGTATAGTAGCAGTGAAACTCACAAGCCAAATTGCAGTGAAACTCACAAGCCAAATTGCACAAACTGAACTGAGCGTGTGAACAGAAGAGTTTTATTTCGCTCGTTTTCGCAAATTTGGCTTGCGCAAGCCAGTTTGCGCAAATAGCTTGAGCGTGTAAACCCAGCAGAATAGTTACTGCTGCTCTCATGCTTGGCAACCTTGTAAACAGCTGATCACATACTGCCAATTGGCGCCACTTTGTTGGATTCTTTTAGATTATGTTTGATTTCTCGTTGTAGTTAGCATGCTGCTATCAACTTGAATTTACTTGTAGTAGTGATTTATTTTTACCTATTAGAGGATGTAGTTGATTATGAAGAGACTGAATATGTTTTCATCAAGCACAACACAAGGCAGATGGTACTTCTGAGTCAAATAGCAATTGAAGACGGTATTCAAATGAACCTCCTACAACAAGTCAACAACTGAACCAGATGCGTTCTCTGCAAGTACCCCACAATGCATAATGACTCCATTTGGAATCATGGTATTACGGCTGCCCACAAGGGGGGGGCATGGCGCAATTTGCGCCATCAACATTTTTGGGGGAGGGGGCATGATTTTTTCGTATTTTATGTCAAGATTTTGAATCATGGCTGGAAAATCAAGGTATTAAATAGCGATATGCTAATGTAGTTAATTTAATTTTAATACGTTTTCCCACCTTTACAATGTTATATGTTATATTTTGCTAAGTGTAACTCAATATAAGGCATAAAAAATACAATTGATAATATTTTGTATGCAGGAATTTTAGTAATTTTAAGCAAATGAGTTTGAAGGTAAATCTTCGACAAAAATAAATTATAATTTCATCATCCACTATTATTCTGATTTCCTTTGCTTAATTTTAATTTTTAATGGTCCTGTGTTTGAGTTTCCTTGCTGTTGCAACCTAATTTTCTTAAAAGCACAATGATAAGTTAAAATGTAATGTAAATTTTAATCTAATAATTATTTTAATTTCGAATGGGTTTCATGATGATATTAATGTCTCTGAAATGGGAATGCAATTATAAACAACATCGGAAACTCTAGTGAATTTGACAGAAGAAAATACTTCTCATGTCAAAAATTTGTAAAAAATATCAAATGAAGCCAATTTTAATCTTTCAAATTTACACCCTATTTAGCACACAGTAATCAAGTAATGATTGTAATGCTTTATTATTTTTTTCTGTTTTGTATAATAGTCCAGTCGAATGGTCGTTTTCCAGGAAACAGCTCGAAAGAATTTTTCGCGACGGTTCTATATGTATTTTGGGGCGCAGAATTCTAATCTGAAATTTGCTGACACGCCAGAGGGCGGCTTCACCCCCAAAACTCCCAAAAAACCAAAAATTTCTGATTTTATTTAAGTTTTCCATTTAATCTTGAGAACCTTTAACTTTTTGAGAAAAAGCATTCTCTAAAATATTAAAAATAATAAAATTTCCAATAAATTGAGTGGTCGCGCAGGACTACGATTTTTGATTCCGGAGCTAAGAGTTTTCAAAAAAGGGGTATTTTTTAAGGGGTTCTCAAAATTATGCAAACCTAACACTTCTACCCTATACAACTAGGATCTTTTTCTAGTAATGATAGAAAGCCACACATCACGTGAATTAACAATATTAATTCTGAACAGAATTCCTTAGGTACCTATTTTTGAATTTAGTAGAGGTGGGAGGTGGAATACACCCAAAAATAAAAAATCATGTCCTACAGCCAAAATTAAAATTCTCATAATAATACCTTTTCATGGCCTTCCTAACAAAAAAGAAACATTTAGGCTGAAATCACCTTATGAGGATTATGTTCTATGAGAATCACTCGTTAGATTTCAGTACCGTATTTCCTAGTGATGGGCACACATAAGGATAGGTCCAGGAACAAAACTTTAATGTACTAACTCAAAATGATACTTGGTTACTTGATTTGAAGAAAAGAATCTCCTCTTTTATGTGAGGTGAATGATTTTTGTAAAAGTATAATCGTGAAGTATGATCTTACGTTTGTTTCAAAAAATCAAGAAATTTGCGATATTTTTCTCGTTTTCACAGTCTTGACAGTTTTTCGATATAAACAGTAATGCAAGATCAATTTAAGGCAACTCAGCTTATAGAGCATGAAATTTTCTCTCATTTAAGACCATTCGCAAGTTTCTATCATGTATTGTACTCATTTTAAAGACTCTTTAATAACAGTAAAATCGCAAGAAAAATGAGAAAATAAAGATCATTCAATTGGCTGTAACTTTTGAACGGTATTGAAAACAGAAGTATGATTCATGGGAGTGAAAAGAGGAGAAAATTCATCACAACCTCGACTACTTTTTGGATTTTTTATCTGAAGTGTTCCACAAGATACGCAAAGTTGCATATGAGAGACTGTGAAAATGGGGGAAATATCACAAATTTCTCGCACATTCAAATTTGCATATCTTATGGAACACTTCAGATAAAAAATCCAAAAAGTAGTCCTGCGCGACCACTCAATTCATTGCAAATTTTATCATCTTTGCTTTTTCTCGAAAAATTCAAAGTTCTCGAGATTAAATGGAAAACTTAAAAAAAGTCCAAAATTTTGGGGGTGAAGTCGCCCTCTGGCGTGTCAGCAAATTTCAGATTAGAATTCAGCGCCCCAAAATACATATAGGCCTAGAACCACCGAAAAATATTCTTTCGGGGCTGTTTCCTGAAAAACGACCATTATACTGGACTATAAGTTGTTATCCTATTATATTAAGCGAGCAATCTCTGTATATCTGTTTATATTTTTCTATTTTCATATCTGGCTATCTGGTTATTTATGTTCAATGGATCTCGGAAACGGCTCTAACGATTTTTCACGAAATTCGGAATATAGTAGGTTTATGATATCAAAATTTGATTGCACTAGGTCTCATCCCTGAGAAAACTCCCTGAAGGACATGAAAAGGATAATTCATCCTTGGAAATCAGATGACGATTTCGTCGTCTGTCGATAACAGAAGATGCGTGTGCCTGTGTAATCAATTAGCTTACCGTATCTCGCTAGAAATTTTAATTGACTCGATCAAAATACAGTAATCTGATTTGTTGACATGAGATGGTATATATCATAATTTTCAAAGTTGATCATTATTTTACAGTTCTAAGTGATTAGTGAGTGTTAATTTATCATTCAATTTGGTAAGTAAACAATCTGAATTGGAAGTTTTATGTTTTCAAATATTTGGACTGAAAATTTCACTTGAATTCAAGTGTATGAAACATAACCTACTTTTCGGAATATAAAATATTCCAACTATACATTTTATAGTGTATAAATCAAAATTGGGGGAAGAAACAGTTTTGGACTGTGCCTGTTAGTCCTTCCCCAATCATTTTAAAGAATTGAGTTCTGTTTATCAATGAATAAATAACGAGCAAAGCTCAGTGCCCCGATATTTGGTATTAATAGATAGGATTTACAAAATGTACTTGTTAAGATGATATCTTTATTCCAAAAACCAAACCATTTAAAGATACATTTTGTTCGACTTGTGTTATTTACTCCTGTAATGTTAAAAGTAAATACTACCAACAACACAACATCAGTGACAACCTGTTCCAATTTATGATAAATATCGGGGCACCAAGCTCATCTCTGGAGTAACAAAAGCATATAAAAATTATTACGAAAGAAGAAATTATAATAAATATTCATAGTTCATACAGAAAGGTTCTATCTAATCACAGTAGATTGAGATTAATTCCCAGAGGAATGCAAAAATTTCACAAAAGCATGTTAAATTTTAATCCTGATTAATTTCACGTGAGCCAAATTACAGAAGACCATCTCAAACAGATAGCTTATCTGATTGGTTCTACTGGAATTAATCAGGATTAAAATTTAACCGGCTTTTGTACAACTGCCACTAAGTACCTGATTGAATTAGGCACAAAAGTTCAACAGCTGAGTGCCTGAGTCATAATTTTGTCTCAGACCCACACACATGCACTCGCTCACTCACTTCCATCATCAACAGACGACGAAATTATCAGCTGTTTTTCCAAGGATGGATAAATTCTTTTAATGTCCTTCAGCGAGTTCCCCCAGGGATGAGACCTAGTGCAATCGAATTTTTTTATTATAAACCTACTATGTTCTGAATTTCGTGAGAATTGTTAGAGCCGTTTTCGAGATCCGGTGAAATACAAACATATAAACATCTAAACATTTAAAGATCAAAACATCTAAACATAAATTGCTCGTTTAATAGTATAGGATTTAGAATACCTAGACTTGCCGACATTATATTGTATGAATAAAATTGTTCCAAATTTGTATGAATGTTTGGGTACCAAAATTGCTATGCAATATTCTTTTGCAATAAAGAATTATCAATGATATTATTATCCAACTTTTTATAAGTAACCTTAACATTTAAAAAGCAAAGCCTCCCTTACTTAGCTTTTAATATCCTATTTAAATATTTGTCATTTAGTTTTTCCTGATGTAATGTAGTACTTTCTAGTCCTCCCGAACAAGAACGGGTGCACTGCTGGTCTAAAAAATAATATCAAGAAGATACTTTATTTCTATTTTAAAAGAGATAAGAAACGATGGTATATATTATTTTTACAATATTATGAAAACAGAAAGACCAAAGGTAAATAATGTCCTTTGGAAGATTAGAATGTAAGATGTGAATTTTATTGTCATACATTGACTAATGTTAAAAACTAAAGGGTTGGGAATTGGGGTACTTTGGGGGAGGGGGGGCATTACACTTGGATTGGGGGGGCATGCGCCATTGCTCTTGAGGGGGCTGGGCACCCCTGCATGGTATTATAGAATTGTTTCTACGGGAACGAACTTCAACAACTGGAAGTTTAGAATTCGTTCACTCCTAGAGAAGGAACAGTTAGTTAGTGTGTTGGAAAGTGATCCGCCAGATGATGACAGAAAGAAAGACTACCTCATAAGATGCAAAAGCGAAAGCAATACTGATACAAGGTGTAAGTGACAAGCACCTAGACATTATCAAAGATGCAACGACTTCAAAACAAATGCTAGAAGTCTTGCAATCAGTGTTTTTACGAACGAGTGCCTTTGGTAAACTAGCATTGTGGCCAAAATTAATGAATCTGAAATGTAGTAATAGAAACTCTCTCGAAGACCATTTCTTGAAATTTGACACTATAATTCGTGAGTTGGAGGACTTGGGATCAGAAATTGAAGAATCAGATAAGGTAGGCCTATGTCATCTTCTTCTCGCACTTGGTGAGGACTATGATACAGTTTTTACAGCCTTAGAGACTCAACAGGATGTAAAATTTGATTTTGTTAAAGCTAGATTGTTGGACGAAGAAATCAAATTGAAAACAAAACAGTCAATCGAGACTTCAGAACAGGATGTAAGCGTCAAAGCATCCAACAATGGAAACAGCAACAGTTGCTTTGGTTGTGGTGATAAAAATCACTACATTGCACAGTGTCCTAAGAAAACAGCCTTTCGAGGAGGAAGACAAGGTAATAGTAGTAATTATTTTCTAGGAGGAAGAGGAAATTTCAATAGAAGAGGAGGCAAAGCCGTAGGCCTATCAAAGTTTGCACAAGAGTCGGAAATTTCATTCATAGCTTCAAAAAACAAAGAAATGTCAGGTGATGAAGAGTTTATTATCGACTCTGGAGCCAGCGATCACATGTTTGATGAGAAGTTTTGAAAGGTGATATGTGCTACTCTGCTACTTGAGCCAGTAACTATCTACACTGCAAATGGTGAACAAATGTGAGCAACCGAAAAAGGGAAAATAAGAATCACATGTAGGATAATAGTAATTGAAGCACTTATAGTTCCAGGTCTGTGACATAATTTGTTAGCATTAAATAAACTTGTTTCAAAAAATCTTAAGGTAACTTTTGACAAGAGGAGTATGACGATTTTTTAACCAACCTTTAAAATATCATGTGACAATGTGAAAGGAATCTATGAACTAAGAGTAAGTATTATCAAGGAAAACAAAGCGAAGTGTTTTACTGTTCAATCTACTAATGTAGAAAATCTGTGGCATGGACGTTTGGGTCATTTAAACTACGAAAGTTTATGTCAGTTAGGACTGCCTTCAACAAAAGAACAATGTGAAGTGTGTATTGAAGGGAAGGCGACCAGACAGCCCTTTCTACGAAAGAAAGAAAACCACTAAATGTATTGGTGAATTGATTCATACAGACATTTGTGGACCTGTGAATCCGATGACTTAAGATGGTGAAAGATATTTTCAGGTAATAATTGATGACTTCTCAAATTTTGTAATAGTTCGATTATTAAAATCAAAGAATGAAGCAGAGAATAATTTGATTGAATATGTAAAGGATATGGAACGACAACAAGAAATTGAAGTGAAGAAAATTCGAATGGACAATGGTGGTGAGTTCACATCAAATTCATTTAAAAATTTTGCTTGAATGAAAGGAATTAAACTTGAATATACCATGAGCTACAGTCCCCAGAGCAATGGAAAAAAATCAGAGAGAATGAATAGAACTTTGAAGAATCGAGTAAGAACAAAGTTAATTGAATCAGGTGTCCGCAAATTTCTATGGGGTGAAGCTATTAGATGTAGCGCCTATGAGCTGAACAGAAGTCCGTCTAATTCGTTGGAAAAAGGGGAAACGCCATCTCTCCTTCGAAATGGCAGACAAGATACATCAAAATTGAGAATTTTTGGATGTAGGGCTTGGTACACGGTAGTTCCAAAATTGAACAAATTGGATTCAAGAGCAAAACCTGCTTTTATGATAGGTTATTGTGGAGGTGGGTATCGACTGTGGATACCAATAGAAAATAAAGTGATAAGATCAAGAGATGTCAAATTCGATTAAAATTTGAATTTAAGGAAAGGAGTGATTTGAGACAAATGTATGGAATTACTGATTGTGACGACCAACAAGACAAAGAAGAAAAGAAAAAGGAGGGAATAAACGTAAAAAAATAACAATGAAGAAAAAATGAGTGAAACAGAAAATGGTAACAACCAACAACAACAACGAGAGGAAGACACTGGATTAAGATCAAAGAAAAAATCACAACACCAAGTTATCTTCAAGACTACGAACTCTACTCAGCATTTTGTATGTTAACAAAAACAGAAGAACCTACAACTTATGAAGAAGCAATGAAGATTCCTGAATGGAAAAATGCTATCAAGAAGGAACTAGAATCACACGAGAATCTAGGAACTTGAGTCCATCTCAACTACCTGAAGGAAAAGTAGCAGTCGACACAAAATGGGTATTTCAATCTAAAGAAGATGGCAGTAAGAAGGCGAGACTTGATTGGCGGTAAGATATGATTGGAAAATGAGGCAAGTTGATGTACCGACATCTTTTCTAAATAGTACTTTGAAAAAAGAAATCTACATTAAAAAACCTAAAGGACTGGATTGTATTGATAGAGAATTTAAGTTAATTTAAGTTAAATCGTGCTTTGTATGGACTTAAAATATCACCAAAATGTTGGAATGACAAATTCAATGAAATTATGGTAATTAATGGTTTTACTAGGTCACAACATGATTATTGTTTGTATTATAGTGATAAGGCGATAAAGTTAATCTTTTGCTATTTGTAGATGATGCCTTAATTACAGGTAAAACTGAAAAGGTTGAAAATCTCATAAATATGTTGTACAAAAATTTCAAAGTTAAAGATATGGGTGAGGCAAATATGTTCTTAGGGATGCAATTTAGTAGAACAAAAGACAGTCCGATAATAAATCAGAACAAGATAATTGACAAATTATTTAAAGAATTTAATATGGAAGAATGTCGATGTGTAACTACTCCTATGGAAGTTGAATTCAAATTAGATGAATCAAATATGATTATTGATGTTCCATATTATACAGTTAGTATGTAGTTTAATGTACATAGCAGTAATGACTAGACCAGATTTATCATTTGCAGTTTCTATTAGAAACAGAGTATTGCAGAGTATTAAGCCCGGTCCAGACGCTCAAGTTTAGCTTCAGTCTTAGCTCAAGCAAAAGTCGGAGCATGTAAGTCGTTGCGTCTAGACGGTAAAACGGATGGGCCTTCAAGCTTAAGTCGTCAAACTTGAAATGTATCGGCCGGGAATCTTTTTCCATCAAACCGTCCGTCTTTTGCCTATCCACCAAAACCTAAATCGCGTAAAAATGGAGATAGAGAAATTGTGATTTCAGATTCGGATTCAGCGCCCTCAAATTAATAAAATGCCTCGCGAGTACTTGAAAATAAGCAAGTTTTTTTATCGATTGTATTTATAACGCCTGTAGATAAGCCGAGAATGCGATTATTTTAAGCCGGCAAACCTACTGCTCAAACTTGGCAAGCTGCCAAAAGAGTTTTAAGATATTTCAGTGCTACTAAAGAAAAGGGATTAAGATTTGACAAAAATGAGGGGGAATTAATTAGTTATTCAGATGCTGATTGGGCAGGTGACACAGTGTCACGGAAAAGTGTCAGTGGATTTTTTGCGTCTGATGGGTCAAGTACCCTTGCTTGGCTTTCAAAGAAACAGCAATCTGTAGCTATTTCCACTATGGAAGCTGAATATTGCCATTGAAAAATCACAATCCTACTCTAATGCCTAAGCAAGTAAGTGCTTCGAATAAAGTGACAAAGCAACAAATTCTGTGGAAGAAAGAAAAGCTACCGGAAGAAGACATATCTTTCAGGGGAATTATGATTTTACCAAATGAACTTTTTGATCTCATTCAATTTTACCATTCAACTTTTCTTATTATTTTCTTCACCAGAATTATTTCAGAGCAGTCTTGTTTATATAGTGTAGAATTGAACCCATCAAAATGGAAGTTTTTGGGAATTTGTCTTCTGACAACGGTAACTACTGCTTAAAATGTAATGTAGTATTGGAACTCAACTGTTGGTATTGATTTAATCAAAGATACAATGCCAGTCATTAAGTTTGAACAAATTAGAAGGGTTATTCACTTCAATGATAATTCAAAGGTGAATGGAGGTGAAAAGTTACATAAGCTAAGACCCATTCTAGATCATTCACTAGAAAGATTCAGAAGCATCCCTTTTGAAGAAGAGCTCAGTGTTGATGAGCAAATGTGCGCCACAAAGGCTTGTCATAATTTGAAAATGTATATGCCTGATAAGCCGCATAAATATGGTTACAAAATATTTGTACTATGTGGTGTATCAGGTTTTTCCTACAATTTTTAAATTTATACCGGCAATGAGAAAAAAACACGTCCAGATGATGAGCCAGACTTGGGAGCCAGCAGCAACGTTGTAGTTTGTTTGACTCGGTCTTTGGAAAGTAACCAGAACTTCAAGCTCTACTTCGATAATTATGACACCTCATTGGCACTGCTTGATTTTCTAAGAAAAAAATAATCTACTCTTTAGGAACAGTTAGAAGAAATAGAGTTTTAAACTGGAAATTCCAGATGATAAGGCTATCAAAAAACTTGAGAGGGGGGTCTATCATTGAATACACTTGCAACTGTGATGGCACTGACATATCAAATTTACTATGGAAAGATAACCAAGCTGTTATTCTCCTCTCTACTTTCTCCGGTACAGATCCAACCTCACAAGTGAGACGTTTTGACAGAAAAGAGAAGAAAGAAGTTATGGTGAAATGTCCCCATGTTGTAACAACCTACAATAAAGATATGGGTGGTGTCGATTTATCAGATAGCGTGATAGGAAGGTATAAGATAATAATGCGATCCAGGAAGTGGTACATGCATATCTTTTATCACCTTCTAGACGTCAGTGTCATCAATTCTTGGCTGCTCTACAAACGAGATCATGCATTGAGACCCTCAAGTTCCAAGCTATTGAACCTGCCAGAGTTTCGAATGAAGCTTGGTGAAGCACTGTGCAAAATGGGAGTACAAAACATGATGAAAAGAGGAAGACCATTAGTAACTGATCCATTGAATATGTCAAAAAAGGGGAAACTGATTGCTTATCGTCCAGTATCAGATGTGAGAAGGGATCAGACAAGTCACTGGCCACAACACTCATATCCGAAACAAAGATGTGAGAATGAAAACTGTAAGAGCTATTCTACAATCAAATGTGGGAAATGCGATGTTCATTTGTGTTTCAATAAGTATAAGAACTGTTTTTTCGAGTTTCATCAGTGAAAGCTCAAATATACAATGGATAGTGATCACCAGTTTTTATAGTATTTAGAGTGTAGCCTACATAATGTTTTTTAATACCTATCTTATATGAATTGCTCAATTTTAAAATTATCAAATTAAAAGTCAAATTTCAAAAGTATGTGCCTTTTTTACCATGGATATAATATAGTGTGAATTTATGCTACAAAAATCCAGTGTATACTCCAGAAATGCATATGGTTAAAGTGAAGACTCAATGCATAATGACTCCATTTGGAGTCATGAAAGGAAAAGCGGAAAGTAGTGAGTAAAAATGAAAAAAAATCAACATTTTTCCATTAGTATATATTATATTCCCAAGTTGGAATTATTTTTTTTTTGAACTAGAATTGAAAAATCATGCATTGTAGGGGTACCTCACAAGCTCCAGAATTATATATCATGGAAAGTGAGTGACAACAATCTTATCAATTCAGCTCTTGAACATGAAGTGAACACACAACAGGACAGTGAAAATGAAGTGAACATTCAAGAGGAGAGTGACAATGAGCTTATAAATTTAGCTATTGAAAATGGATTGAATGTACAACCAGACAGTGGAAATTACCTCATACATTAGATTGTGAAAATGAAGTGATCATTCAAGAGGAGAGTGACAATGAACGTGTGAATCTAGCTATTGAAAATGAAGTGAACATACAACTAGGCAGTGAAATTGATCTTATAATAGACAATAATATTGAAATGAACAGAAATATTGTACAAGATGAGAAACAAACCCACAAAAAAAACAGTATACATTAATGGAAAGGGAAGAATCAAGACTGATGCCATGAAAAAGAAGCATACAGTTCAAGCACCATGTGAAAATAAGAGAAATGATTGCGGAGAAAAGAAGAGCTAGAAAAAAGTGGCAGCAATCACATTCTCCCCAAGATAAGAGATTGCTGAATAATCTAACTCAAGAACTGAGAAGAAAGATACAATCTATTGAAGATGAATCAATCAATGGTTACTTGCGCAGTTTAACAAGAGGAAAAATCACTGATTACTTGCTCTGGAAGGCATCTAGGGAAATAAAAACACCTATTCAACAAGCTCCACCTATCAGAAAGTAAAACAGTGAATGGGCCAGAAACAATGAAGAAAAAACCCAGACGTTCGCAGATCATCTTGTTAAAGTTTTCCAGTCAAATAATGGACCATTTGAATAAGATTTAGAAACTGATGAAAATGTTATGCAAGAGCATCAAGAAATTCTATATGTCTCAGTGAAAGAAGTTAAAAAGGAAATTAAGTTCATCAATGCAAAGAAAACTCCAGGATTTGACTGATAACTGGCTTAGTCCTAGAGGACCTGCCAAGGAAAGCACTCATCAAGACTAAATGCTTCATTTAGACTTAGATTTGTACCAGGTATCTGGGAAGTAGCTGAAGTTATAATGCTGCTCAAGCCAGGAAAAGAGTCACATGAAGTAACTTCATACAGGCCAATTTCATTGTTAAATTGTTATCAAAGTTGTTTGAAAGGTTATTATTGAGTGAGCTCAAACCAATAATAGAGAGTGAAGAATTGATTCCTAATCATCAGTTTGGTTTCAGAGAAAAACACTCCACAATTGACCAGGTACATAGATTAGTTAATGTAATAGAGAGGAGTTTGGAAGAAAAACGATTTGTTCAGCAGCTTTTTTGACATAGGGCAAGCCTTCGACAAAGTATGGCATGAAGGACTTCTTTACAATTTGAATAAAATGCTTCCCAAGCAATTCACAGAAATACTGAAATCATATTTGAGTGGAAGGTACTTCAGAGTCAAGTATGAGGATACATATTCTGATCTAAGAGAGATAAAAGCAGGAGTTCCACAGGGAAGTGTGTTGGGGCCAGTGCTTTACCTTCTCTTCACCAGTGATATTCCAATTCTGGAGGATGGAGAATACCACAGTGACGTTTGCAGACGACAGCGATGTTCATACTGCAACAGAAAAGCTCCAGAGATCTGTCAACAAAATACAGGACTGGGCCAGTAAGTGGAGGATGAAACTCAATGAGGGCAAGTCAATTCACGTCAACTTCACCAACAGGAGAGCTGCTGAGTACCATCCAATCAGCTTAAATAATATCAACATACCACATGCAAATTCTGCTAAATATCTAGGCATGAATCTTGATGATAAGCTTCGCTGGAAAGAGCATGTCAAAAAGAAAAAGAAGAGCTCACCATAAAATACAAGAAATCCTACTGGCTTATTGGAAGAAACACATCACTTTCAATACCAAACAAAGTTCTCCTGTACAAACAGATCTTTAAACCTGTCTGGACCTACGGTAGCCAACTATGGGACTGCACCAAACCGAGTAACATCGCCATCATTCAACGATTCCAAAACAAGGTGCTCAGAAACATTGTTGATGCTCCTTGGTATGTGCGGAACAGCGACATCGACATCCATAGAGATCTGGGAGTCACGGCTCCACCAACACAACAACGTCGAGGCAATCCAGCTGCTAGACAACGGAGGATTGGTGCAGAGGCTCAAAAGGAGGAAGCCATTTGAATTAGTGTAGTGCAAGTGGTTTCAAGTAAAAAAGCAGAGCAGTGATTGAGTGAAACAATAAAATCATGCTTTATAGTACAGTTATTTAATTTAAGTACATAATATTATTATTAGCAGTAAGAGATTCCAGTGAGAGTTTCACTGTATTTTGTTTTCATTTAGTAGGTTAGGCTCGATTAAATTTGGTCATTAGTCTCATGACTAGATAGCAATAGTACATAAAAAGAAAAAAAAACATGTGAAAACTGCAAGAAGAAATGTTTGACAAAGATTGATCAAGAAAGAAGAAGAATGTCTATCAATGACCAATTTTGGAACATTGAAGAGTATGAAGGAAGGAGAACATTTATAGCCTATTTGATAGTTTTGAAAGGATTGATGTTAGAAAGTACTGTTAATGATTTGGATGAAGAGAGTCACGGTCAGCTGAGAAGGAAACAATTCTCTCAGCAATCAAACCTTAGAAGAGTATGGAGGAAGACAACCTCCTGCAAATAAAGGGCCACATGAAGAAGTTATTCTTCATATTGAATCATTCAATCCACAAATTGCACATTACAGAAGGGAACATGCACCTTTGACTCGTCATTTGCCAAGAGATATGAACATTGTATTGATGCATGGTGATTTTCTTCCGAAATATCCACATTATAAGAATTCTGTATCGTATGAATTGTATAGAATATTTGTGAAGGAGAGGAAGATATCTTTTGCAAGATTGGGAAATAGGAGTGCGAGCAGTGTGAGGAATTAAATCTTCATGAGCATAATGGAAGTAACTTGATTGATGATTGTGAGGAAAACATTGATGATTAATGAAGTGGGGAAAACATAAGAAGCTTGTTATAGATAGTAGAGAGTGTTACAGACGGTATGCTGAGGATGAAAGTAACAGAGTTGACTCTAAATTGTGTGTTATTGCAGATCTTGAAAAGTGATCATGCTACCAAGAATAATTGATATGTTCAAACAAGTAATATTTGAATCCAGACTTACTGCTTTCAACCAAACGTTTGCTCCAGTTGGTAAAAAGTTGGAAAAGTTAGGTGAAACTTTTGCAGTACTCTGGCACTCTGCATTGCAAGGAAGAAATAAAGAAGACTTGGTGAGTGCATTTTATGCTTTTTTTTAAAGAGAACAGAGACATTAAGAACATAGTTTTATGGCTGGACAATTGCAGTGCGCAGATTTAAAATTGGAGCTTGTTCAGTTTTCTGGTAAAAATGATCAATTCAAATGATAGCTTTCAACATATAGTGGAGCAGTCACTGAAAAACCAAAAGGAAACCTATGATTCTGATGATTTTGTGTATGCAGTATGAAATTCCAACAATGGGCATGTTAATGTGATGAAGATGTCAATTAATAACTTTTATAAATGGAAGGTTTGGAAGTCTGAGGCAAAATTGAAATCAACTTCTAAAATAATTTATTTGAAGGATATAGTGCAACTCAAAGTTAGCCATGGTAGTTACACTCTACAATACAAAACGTCTCACGAAGAAAGCATAGTTCAAAATTCTTGAGTTTCTACAAAATCGTGTTTTGCTCAAGAAAAGGATGCCAGAGCCCAAAATTGTAACAGCACAAGGATTTCCTGAAGAGATGTAAAAGCCTTCTCAAGCTAGGGGAGACGGGACAGGTTGTCACATGGGTTGGTTGTCACAAGTTATAGTTCTCAGTTGGGAACGCGCAAACTAAGCTCCCCGACAGTAAAGCTCCCAATCAGTAAAGCTCCTTTTAAAATCACTTCCGAGGGGATCTACTGATGGAGTCAACTGAGCTCCTGAGAGAGGAGCTTAACTGACGGGGAGCTTGGTTGTCGTCTACGGTACCAACAACTAGTCTCTCTGAACCAGTAGGGGATTTGCTGTCGGGAAGACTCAGAGACTAGTTGACGGCAATGGTATAATTTGCCAGGAGATTTACTGACGCCTGTGATCAAAATAGCAAGGAGCTTGCTTAGTTGTCGAGGAGACAGGTTGGCGGCGACCCTCTCAGTCACTGCTGCTACTTTTCGGTTGAAACTCAAACCAGTCAATATTGTCTGAGTTAGTGGAGTGATGTCATGAAGTTTCATGTGCTTGGCTGTATGAACAACATTTTGTTGAAAATTTTGTGTTTTGAAAGCTGTAAGTATTATTCCACGTTCATTAATAACAATAATTATTTCCATCTCAAATATATTACATTCACATTTCACCTGTTCTATTCCAATCTATAACATATGAGAGGCATTGTAAACAGCAAACATCAAAGTTAGCTTATCTCATTCTCTTGCAAACACATGTTTTTTTTCAAAATGGCCACTTGGGGATGGTTTTCACAGCAAGCATGGGAATGGTTGTCACATGTGATAACTAGCCCCAGCAGTGTTCTTGAATAATATTTTTTTGTTTTTCAGGTAAAGACGGTCAGAAATCACAAGAAAAAGACTAATTGGAGGAAGTTGCTCCAGATATCATGCTCACTGCAGTTAGGAAAGTGAAACTTGAAGTCATATCTATCCGTAGAGCTGCTGCTGATTTTCAAATTAATTATCGAACTCTTTTGTCAGATATTGCAAGAAAATATCTTAAGATGAAATTGAGGAGCTGGGTAGAAAAACGACCCGAGGCCACTCGTGTCGTTTTTCCGCAACACGCTTCATTCTATCCGCCATTAAATTCTGAACAGATTGGTACATAAAATGTTGTTGTATCTTGAAAAATGATTGAGTTGTGAAAATTTTTTGTTTGTGTGGCAAACCTGAAATTATTCAGCTGACAAGCTGTGAGCCAGCAGCCAGTGAAATCCTTATTTTGTTTTCTCACAAAAGAAGAAGCTGATTGATTGATTGATTGAGTACTTTATTTATGTAGATTACAGTATATACTGGCTTATACACTCATATACAATAGCTTACAATACAGCAAAATTAGAGATGAATTTACATAATATAGACTAAGAAAATAATTATTGAACTGTATATAATATGAAAAAAGCAATTTGGAATAACTATACAAGATTATATTGTAATGCATCTACATAAATTGGCGGAGCTTTGGACATATCAATGTCCATTCTTCGGAAAGAATATTAAAAATATCCTCCCAACTAACTCTCTACCAAATGAATGGTATAAGAAGATCATTGATGTATTAAACAAGGGAACCAATTATCCTCTAGATGATGGGAATAATGAAGAAGACGCTCCTGAAGAAGAATCCGATGCTGGAAACATTGGGGTGTATGAATTTCCCGAAAATCAGAACAGTACCATGTAACATTCCAGAGTCTTGATTATGGGAAGGAACGTGTTCAAGAAGAAAATATCATCTTCAATTGTTCACTTCCAAATGACATTTTTTAGATCTTTATTACCTACTTATTAATTATCCAATATCATGAGCAATATAATTATTATCATTATCACTACTCTTGATACGGGTTTTTCATCATTTTATTGAACCTCTGAACATGTAACAACCAGGGTTATGGAAAAACGACCTGAGACAACACACCTTATATCAATTAATATCAGTTAGCCTTGGATTACTGGCTAATTATGAATAATAGCATTGAACATAGTATTAAAAGATCAATAAAGTTCAAATACTTGCAAGAATATTGCATTCTGATGTGTACTAAATATTTCAAACTCAATTTACAAGAAACTTGATTTCTTGACTCAGGTCGTTCTTCCACCCAACTCCTCAATTGATAATTTAAATATTGCTCAGCCTTCTACTACCATTGGATATTTCCCCATTCAAAAGGCTATTTCCACTGATGAGGAACAAGAATTAAAGGCTTACATTCTTCAAGCAGCAGCTATTTATTATGGTTTAACTCTTAGAGAAATCAAAACGCTGGCCTATGGAATGTATGTTGCCAATTCTATTGTATGTCCTAAATCTTGGGAAGAGAAAGGGTGTACTGGTGATGATTGGTTCTCTGATTTTATAAAACGACTTCCCACTCTTGCTTTAAGGAAACCTGAGACCACTAGTTTTGCAAGAGTTTCAAGCTTCAACCGAAAAAATGTGGAATTTTTTTCAAATATTTGACATCAATTCTTGAAAAAAACATCATCTTCAAGCTAATGACATTTGGAACATGGATGAAACAGGAATAACATCAGTTCAGAGACCAAATAGAATTGTTACTCAAAAAGGATCAAATCAAATTGGAGCCATAGTCTCTGCAGAAAGAGGTACCCTGGTAGCTTTGGCTTGTGCCATTTTGTACAATTGGGAACTATATTACACCATTTTTTGTGTGCCCCAGGGTGAAATATCATGAGCGCTTCATTCATGATGCACCTATAGGTTCTGAACGAACAGCAAATGAATCTGGATGGATGCAAGAATCTGATTTTGTCTTGTTTTTGAAACATTTCCATAAGCATACAAAAAGCATACCAGAAAATCCATGCCTTCTTATACTTGACAACCATGGTTCATATCTCAGTGTAGAAGGACTAAACTTTGCAAAATCTAATGGAATCATCATGCTTTTGTTTCCACCTTACTGCTCTCACAAGTTCCAGCCAACCGCAAAGTTTATAGACTCTTCAAAAAGTTTTTCAACTCAGCATGTGATGACTGGATGTTTAATAATCCTGGCAGAACAATGACAATCTACGAAATGCCAAAAGTATTTACACGTGCTTTTCCATTGGCAATGACCCCAGGAAATATATGTTCAGGCTTCAAATGCACTGGAATATATCCATTGAATTGTGACATCTTCACAGATGTCGACTATGTACCAAGCTATGTTACTCACAGAGAGCAGCCCATCAACCAGCCCCAACAGATTGAACAACAGATTCCTGTTCAGGCAGAAGATGGTCAGGTTCCAGTTTCCACATAGCTCATTACACAATGGTTGTTCCATGTTCTGTGTACAATTGCACTAACAGATTCAAAAATGGAAGTGATATTTCATTCTATAAGTAAGTCGAATATATTTATTCTTTTATGCCAATAAGTTGTCGGACAAGCATATTATCTATAGAAATTACAAAATGGATGTTAGGATTGCAGCTCAAACTAAAATGTTGCAGATGTGATCGATATCCTGGATGCACAAAATCATCTTCAGTTTGTTGGTAGCAGACCATCAGTTAAATTCATTCATTTGTTTGAACAACCGTGACCCTTATGGTAAAAATTCAAAAGATCTATTAAAATGTATAATAAAGAGTATGATGAAATGTTTTTTTTCAGCTGCTGTTGAAATTGAAAATTGGCGATGTTTCAATTCTTGTTCATTCAAGAAAAACATTTGCTATTGGATTTTTGATAAATATATGCTCCATAAAGAAATTGCGGAATAGATTGTTATCCTGAGGAGAATTAAAGTATTTGTTAGATTACAAGCTATCCCAAGACCATTTGGAGCTATTTTTCTCTTGTGTGAGAAACGCTAATGGAACAATAATAATTCAAGCATGAGGCAATCCAATGGACAAGTAGGAAGCTTATGTTCAGGAATACTATTCAGCTGTCGGAAAAAATCAACTGCATACAGTTTGACCCACATCATCAAAGTGCAGTTATGAGATTTTCAGACACTCAAATAAATCAGGAAGTACCTAACATATGAAGATAAAGGCAAGAAACATTATGGGGCGAAATAATTGAGTGTTGTGATCAGTCATATTATTAAGACAATATACTGTTTAACATTTCAGGATTCATAGTGAGTGTTCTCACAAGAAAAATAAAATGCCGAGAGTGTATTGACTCATTATCTGTTTAATATTGCTCAATAAATGAATATATTAATTGCTTTACATGTTTTTACATATTTTGTTTTTGCATTCCTTTGTGTGTCTACAAAGTTTCCTTTTTATCAATAAGTAAGATTATTTGGAATATAAAGCGATTTTTTGTCAAGAAGAGTTTGATAGTGCAATAGAAAAGCAAGGGTGCCTTCCAGTGCTGTGCTGTCTTGTCCACTTGTGGTGGGGAGAGTGCTCAGCCCAGCTGGACCGGTTTTTTCAACTGCGCTTCTACCTAGGACTCAATCCATCACAGTAATTGGCTGATCTCTTCATTTCTCTGCGCCGCATATTCTTTCAAGTCAAAAGCTATTTTGTATAAAGTAAAAACCACTTCTTGAAAATTGGCTTCATCTTACTCTCATTTTGAATAGGAATGGAGAGAATCCCATGTCACCTGAGAGATTCAGCAAGTAGGCAAGAGGCTCAGAAACTTCACAAATATTTGTGATAATTAGTTTACAAGATGAATTTAATACTTCCCTATCAATAGGAATGATTACAACAAAATTAAATGCTTCATGGCTCTCGACCAATTACAGGGATTTTTTCAATGATATAAAATGATATAGTATTAGCTTATATTTTATTATAATAGAACAGAGAACAGTTTCCATTTATAATGCTATTTCAACAAATTTTTTACAAATTTAATTTATTTTATTATATAAATCTCATGAGGCAGAATCCTGTATCTCAAAACAGGCCAATTTCTTAGGTAACTAGGTTAACTAGGAATATTCAATGAAGTGTTACATAAAACTAAGTATTCATACTCTTAATAATTTATGTTTTTCTCCAGTATTGCAGATTCTTCATTATAGATAATTGAATGTTTGATAATAGAGGAATCAAGCAACTAACATTTTGGTTTATTTTGTTTAAGAGGAGAGTTTTTCAGACAACAATCCTGCTAATATTGAGACTTCAGTATAAACAGAAGTGGCTTAGAATTGTCAAAAAATTGAACCTCAAAGGACAAGGAAACGACAGAGACAGCCCCCCAAGGCAGAGAAACGGAAGAGAGGTCGAAATTCCGGTTAGCCATACATCAACTTCAAGGGAAAATGTGACTGTTCCAGCCATCATCTCCAAATTTACTGATTACTGCTGCTTCCCGAAGTTTGAATTCACCGCGCGGTCATTTTTACTGCCATGACTAAAGATTCAGTCAGCCCTGGATCATTCCTTGCTTTTTCCTGTGTGGCCCCGTTTTTCCTTCTTCTCTAAGTTGCAAAGTGAAATGAACGACACTTCTCTGCTAGCTCTTCATTTATTACTAGTTTCTATTCTGGCTTTTTGCTATTATTCATGTCACAGTACACTAACAGTTACTCAAATAATTATGCGAACATTAACCAGTTATTTCAAATGTATTACGGTTTATTTACTTTGTGAAAGTGTAATGCCACCTTATCACCTGTCACTTCATGTTCAACTCAACTTATGCATACATCAGTGCTTAGAATTATTTCTAAAATAGGGTTTCCCAACACCAGATCTGGTTTCCCCATTATGTTAGGGAATTTTCCCTAAATCTCCTGTAGGTAGAGCTAGCGGCGCTAGTATAAATAAATAATGTATAAATATTGGACAGATGATCTGTTTCATCCGAACCACTTGATGAGCATTTGGGGGTCGCGACTGAGCCGCGTAATGACTGATTCAAAATGGCGGGTCTAGCGTTCGTTAAAACGGTCATAGAAGAATGGTTACCATTCATGATAGAAACCTCTAGTAAATGCGAATCGAATTACAATATACTTTCCTACAAAGCTTGTTATTACACATTTCTGATGATTATGAATAACTACTTTCAATGACGACTTTTAGATATAAAGTGTCAAACAAAAGTTCTTTGGAATGAAATTCATAATCTATTTCCGTTTGTTTCAAGTCTTAATCATCTCTTGTTTTGGAGTTATGATTTTTTTCATGATTTCATTCTAGCCGCTTAACCAAGTAACTATAATTTAAACTGAACTATAAGTCTGCGTGCTGATAAATTTTGTTTAAGAAATACCCAGTGGAATCTACAACTTTCGAAGGAACACAAGGACAAGCTACCCATACATTTTCTAGAAATGAAAGACATAAAAAATGTCCAACGTACGTTCCGGATAAGATGGAATTTTGGAATGAAATTTTAAAGTTTCCAACAGAAAAAGGGAATGAAACTGAAGAGCATGTTCTAGTACCATACAAATAAATTTAGTTCTCATCTAATCACGAATATGTATCCACTCACATATAATTGTGTAAAATAAACTTGTTTTTTCCAAGAAAAAAAACTTTTATTTTGAGTTATGACTGCAAAAAGGTAACATGTCCAGTTGAAAAAATATTTTTTTAAAACTTCTGTAGAATGAAATTCAGGTCAGTAATTACATAATATCATATACAATATAACTATACATATTCACACAAAATACTAAATATGGTAATTCTACTTGTTAGTTTTCCTATAAAGTAGTTTTGTCTTCTCCTGTAAAATTAGGAAAACTGAACATGTTCCCCTTCTGCAGTTAGTGATTCAAATATTCTCTTTCATTAATTAGCTATTTCAAGCTCTCCCTAGTAGTTACTGAGTAACTTGATGGTGCTCTTTCCTCAGAAGGCCCCTATAGTCACTGGTGAGGAGCTCCTGGAACATCAGTTCTTTGAGAAGCAGAATGTTTTCATGTGTGGCCTTACTAGTCAAAACAAACCTCAAATCAGACGACCCAGGAGTGGAGCTAAAGCACCTGAATCAACTCCAAATGAGTATCGATTCCAAGTAGGTGGAACTAGCATTAATGTAAACAATATTTTTTTAAAACATTAGCTGTCTGTGATGGGAGGATGAGAAGAGCAATGGAAAAAATCGAGAAAATAATAAACCTTGAATTGATAATAGGGGACACCACCCTCCTGCAAATAAAACATCTGAAATCCAGGTGAAAGCAGTAAGCTTATGTGATCACATTTCTTCATTTCAATCATACCAATCTCTTTATACCAGGGAACACAATCCGAACAGAAGGTTTCTACCACTTAATATTAATATAACAATAATGTTCAATCTGTACAAGGAGAAATGTATTGAAGTAAACCAAGATCCAGTAAGTTTGAATGTTTATAGAAGAGTCTTCAATAGCAAGTTCAACCTTCATTTCGGGAGTGTCTCGATTAGACCGGGTTTCGTTTACACCAGGTCCTATTCTACAATGAAGCTGAAAACCTGGTCTAAAAACACACCTTGCCTAAGAAGATGGGTTGCTTCGATTAACCCAGTAGTTCGATTACACCTGGTGGTCTAAATGAAACCTGGTCTAATTGAGACACAGGACCTGATGTAAGCAAACTACTGGGCTAATCGAAGCATTCGATGTATTTTATTGCTTTATGATATTGACAAGTCCAAATACGAGGTCAGTGGATTAAATAATAATTAATAAATAAATTCCGTCTCAATTAAACCCTTAAACACCCCTTGTTACCATATGATAACAGGCAACATGTGCACATTGGGATATTATTCTTTTTTTTAGAATTGTTGTGGTAACACTGTGATTGTTCCTAATGGAAAGGGAAGATTGTAGGAATGAGTTCCAGTCGGGCGGCCGTTTTCTTTGTTCAGTGTTGATCTGTAGACTTTTGAAAGTCTTCTTTGAGATTATGTCTGACATGCACAGGTAGGTTTTGTAATAAATATTATTATTCTAATGTGATTGATTATTGTGAACAAAGTATCAAAGGAGGTAGGAAAATAATTCCTGGCTTAATTGCTCCAATTCTATCAATATTATGAGCATTTATATTTGGATGTTACCACACAGTAACATGGGGCATATACCATATCAATTCAATAACAAAGCGAAATCACTTCCTACTGTTACAAAATTATTTGTATCACAAATTTTGGATTGTGTAATCAAAATATATGCTTTTATAATTCAAGTCGTCTTTATTATGGACATTATTTTATGTAATAGTTCTAACAGAGTATATATCCTATTTATGGGTTATTGGCATTTCCTATTATAGCTGAGTACTGTACCTCAATGAATGAATTTGAAATAGAAAATTGTCGAATTTCTTTTTATTTGATAAACGGGTTTCTAATACTATGAAAAGTGATCTTTGTTTATCTGTTCATGTTTCAGCCCACTGACACTGGCAAAATCATTGATGAGCTAGAGTCAGATGAATATCAAGGAGATGCAGTCAGCAGCATCTTTGTCGAGCCACCATCCTGCTGGATTATCAGATGAGGACTCTGCAAAGGTGGGCTTATCAATAATCTTAGCAGCAGCCAGCTGGCAGGTAATGCTGAGATTGTTTTCACAAATAATGAGAGGGTTGGATATGATGTGGACTCATTTCACATAACCTCTGATCCTGCCAAGGATGACTCAGCATCATCATCTACTGGTAAACAAAAGAAACTCATAGTAAAAGAAGACCAAATACTCTTCCATCTCAGGTATGGACTAGAAACTCTGTTTTCTCTGTTCCATTCAATCAAACTTTTCCGGAAAGTGATTTTTCTCCTGTACAGATTTTTGAACTTTTTTTCACACTTTTTTATATTATTGTTGAGGAAATAGATAAATATGCTGCATTTGAGAATATTGCAGACTCAAATATCACCGTTGATGAACTAAAGTGTTTTCTGGGGATACTCACAATTTTGAGTTACAATTCCTTACCAGGTGTGAGATAGTATTGGGAGTCAGCAGAGGATACAAGGAACCAGCTTATTTACAATTATGAGATGAGACTCATTTATTCGAATATTAAATCTCTTCCATTTTGCAGATAACAATAACATCAACATATCTGACAAACTATAGAAGCTGAGACCCTTCATTAAAAAGCTGCATAGAGTCTTTAGAGACAATTTTGTTCCTTTGAAACAACTAGCTTATGATGTATCTATGGCTCAATGCACATTTGTGTGATGCTAGCCAGTCGCATTTTTATGAGTGGAGTGACTCTCTGCCAATCTTCAGCCAATTTCAGTTCAGTGCACACTTGTATGTGTCTCATTTCGATGACTGTTCCCAATGACTCATATGATAAGGACTTTGGAAAAGCTGCTGTGCTGATGGTGAGGATGCTAAATGAGTTGGGCCCTAAAATGAGTTGTGGCCAGACCTCCCTTACCATTTATACTTTGATAATTTATTTACTGGTTCATTTGAGAGAAAATCACTATCAAGGAACTGGTACAATTCGAATGAACTGTGTACCCAAAGATTGTAGCATAATTTCCATGAAAGACTATAGTGTTAGTAATGATAATATTACTCATTGCTCATTGGCAGGATAATGCACCAGTAACTGTTGCCTCTACTATACATGGAGTCAATCCTATTGTCAATGTGATCAGGTATTCAAAAAGAGGAAAGAAAACTGTTTTAGTCAAGCACCCATATCTAATAAGTGAGAATAATAATTTTATGGGTGGCACTGATCTGATGAATGGAAATATCAATCCCCACAGGGTGCGCAGTGTCCGAAGCAAGAAATGGTGGTGGTCAATATTTTCCTGGTGTTTTGATGTATGTTATCAGAATGCTTGGCATCTCTATAATATGTCCCATCTGCAAAAAATGTCTCAGCTGGAATTCAAAAGAAATGTGTCAGTGTTTTATTTGAGAACATTTGCAATTCAATCTCAAGTTGGAGTAAGAAGAAGTATGCGTCCACAAGCAGCACCTGCATTCCAGGATCTCTGGTATGATAGACTGGACCATTTCATCATCCAGAATTGAGTTAATAAAGTGCAATGTGGGGCTTTGCATTCCATGTTTCATGGAAAATCACACAAAAAATGATATTTCTTCTATTCATATATTATCTAAAAAAATGTAATTTCTTTTTTTCACATATTTATATATATATCAATAAACATAATATCATTTACATACATATTTTCATGTACATTGATGGAAATATAGAGCGTAAATAAATAAATAAATAGATAAAGCCTTTATTCAGTCTCCAGAATCACTTTACATAAAAATAAATGTACAATTTAAGGATACTTCTTCAAGTAATATCAAAGTTCATATGATACAGTACTGTAGTTAATCTTCTTGTTATATTTACATATTTATATCACTTCAATTTTATTAACTGGAAACTAGGTCCACTAGCGGGCATAGGCCTCCCCCAGGTTTCTCCATCTCTGTCTGTTTCTCGCCATCTCCATCCTGTTACTTCCTGTTTGGGGAGCATTTGCATTTTGCTCATGTGTTGCATATGTGGATCTATCGGCTGCATATGATACAGTAAACCATTGGCTTCTTTTACAAAAGTTAATCACTACAACAGGAGACCACCAGTTAGCAAAAATAGTAGAATCACTGCTGCAGAACAGACGCTTCTATGTTTGTATGTCAGCTATGAAGGAAAAAAAGCCGGTGGAGAAACCAAAGAAATGCGCCTACCATTTGAAATCTACGGAAGCAAAGAGACGTCTGAATGCTACATGGAACAACCAGCTGCTAGAACACTCAGAGACACTAAAGTACCTGGGAGTTGTTTTGGATAGATCGCTTACATATAAAGCTCATTGTCAAAATACAATGCTCAAAATGGGCACAAGAAACAATCTCCTGAGGAAACTTTGAAGTAGTAAATGAGGTGCAAAGCCAAATGTATTATTAAGCACAGCTGAAGCACTATGCTACTCAACAGGTGAATATGCATGTTCCATGTGGAATAGGTCAGCACATACCAAGAAGGTCGACACAGCTCTTAATGAAACCTGCCACCTAATAACAGGGTGTATGGAACCTACTCCCATTGAAAGGTTGCACAGAGCAGCAAGCATTGAAAGACCTGGAGGTCGCAGAACTGAAACTGAAAACATAGAGCGGTTCAAACAAACTTTTTGATGCACACCATGTAATGGACCAAATGGAACAACCACCACCTTCAAGGCTAAAATCTAGGAAGGGCTTTATGGACTCTACATCTGCTGATTCACCTCCATGGTTCCCAAAACAAGCATTAACACCCTCAGGACTTGACCTGGACTGGCAAACATGGGCGGTGTTGAACCAACTCAGAACTGGGGTTGCGCCAACAAGAGTGAATCGGGCTAGATGGCATCAAATAGATCCTGGCGACCTGAACTGCGAGTGTGGGAAGCTCCAGGACACTGGACATCTCTTGGAGTGTGCCCTCTGCCCGACAAAATGCACCATTGACAACCTGTGGCAGGGAAATGCCACTGGAATTTCAGTGGCACAATACTGGGCACAACATCTTTAATGTCTTTATTGCCCGGACACAAAAAGTAAGTACTTCCTGTTGTCCTCACGATGTCATCCTTCCATCTGGCTTTCTGTCGTCCAACTCTTCTTGTCCTCCATGATGGTTCCCAGCTGGTAAATTCTCTCGTCCATCTGCCATCCTCTATTCTTGCTATATGTCCAGCCCATTTCCATTTCAGCAACTTCATTGTTTTTGTCACATCCTCAAGGTTTGTCCTACTTCTTATAACAGAGTTTCTGATTCTCTCTTGTCTCCTAATGTTCAATATACTCCTCTCCATGGCTGTTTGAGTGACTTGAACCTTTTTCAACAATGATTTCTTACAAGCCCAGATCTGTACTCCATATATAAGTGCTAGTATTATACATGACTTGAGAACTTTTGCCTTTGTTGTGACAAGATCTTTACTCTTCATAATACACATCAAAGCCCAGTATTTCCTCTATGCTATGTTGCATCTTCTCTTCACCTCTGTTTCTTCTCTTGCTGCAAATGAAAATTTCTAACCAAGATAACTTCATTAATAACTTCATTTATTGGATTCACCATTTACCATTGATTTCTATTTCACAAGTTTCTCTGTTGGACATTATGAAGGTTTTATCTGGATTAATGATGAGTTCAGCTTGTTCACCAGCGTTTGTGAGATCTTCCAACATAGCTTGCAGTTCCAGATTCGATTTTGCAATGATGATAATATCATCCACAAAAGAAGGTGATTGAGATATTCTCCATTGATCTTAATCCCTAATCTCTCCCATCTTAACAGTTTAAAAACCTCTTGGAGAGCTGCATTGAATAGTATCAGTGATGCTGGGTCACTCTGCTTTACTCCTCTTTCTAGCCTGAAGTACTAGCCTGGCTTTTCAAGAATTACCCTTGCGGTACTGTTTTCATAATAATGTTCCAGTATGTTAATGTAGATCTCTGGAACGCCTTGATTTTGAAGAACCGTGAACAAGAATGCATGACTAACATTATCGAATGCTTTCCAGTAGTCAACGAATGCCATATGAAGACCAATTTGATATTCTGAACATTTTCAATTAGTTGATTGACGACTTGGATATTATTAAGAGTTGAAGAGCCTTTTCGGAATCCGGCTTGCTTGATGGGTTGCTGAGATTTGAGGATCAGTTGAATGTGGTTTGTCAATAGTCTCATGAATAATTTTCCAAAGGATGACATAATACTGATGGGGCGGAAGTTATTTGTATTGTATATGTCTCCTTTTTTGAACAGAAGTATAATATCGGTTGATTTCCACTGATGATGTACCTGCTGCTCTTTCAATACTCTATTGAATACATTCGTCATCAGGGTTATAATCACTGGAGCAAGAGTCTGAATCATTTCATTTGTGATTTCATCATTACCAGCCATTTTGTTTTTCTTCAATGATTGTACACAATTCATTACTTCTTGATCTTGGAGAACTGTAATATATGAATCTGTAATAGCATTTGAAATTTCAAATGTTGTATTCTCAGAGAATTTGAATAATGTTTTGTAGAATAGCATAGCTTTCTCAATTATTATTCCATGTCTATTTCTATCTATTCTGCCACGTTTATCTTCAGTCCTGTGTTCCATTGAAGACCATATGATAAATCCTTCTTCATTTTTGTTTTATTGAACCAGATGATTCTAAGGCTTCTGAAATGATTCAGTCCTCATGCATTCTCAGGTCTTTTCTAATATGAAATCTCATTATTCTATAATTATAGAAGGTTGTATTCAATTTTTTCTTCTGAAGTTTTTGGATTCTTCCTCTTCAAAGCCTCTCTCATACATATTAAATCTTTTGTGTTCTGTGAGATTTTTTTGTTTGCTTGAAGCTGATTGTTTGAATGAACTTACAACGAGAAATTCCATCAGATTGTAGCTCTCCTGCAATGTCAGGTGCGATTCATTTTCAATGATGTGTTGTACATTGGTCGCTAGCTCCTGTGTCTAGTAGTAGCTGTGTGAGTAGTACCTAGCTGAGTTGTTGGAAAGTGAGGTCACGTTTGTTTGAGCTCTCATAATTTGTTGTTTTTTGTGCGGTTCTTGATGGGTTAGAGGTCTGGGTTTGGGGCAGCAACTCTCCGACATGCAATCAGAAATCAATAATTTAAAGACTAAGGTGAAGGAATACGAAACTCGTGAAAAACTACACCAAGTGAACCTCGATGATCTCAATAATAATCAAAGGCGCAATAATCTTTGCATATTCGGTATTGCAGAAAGTGGCAGTGAAGACACGGACAATGTGATAATAGATATTGTAAAGACTAAAATGGGACTGGATATCGATAAGCAACTGATCAATCAATCTTATCGTGTCGGCCGTATGGACCTGCTGATCCACGATCCCGTCCAATCTTTGTTAAGTTCTCCAGCTTCAATGCTCGGACGCTGGTGTTTTCGCAGAAGCGTAAACTGGCGGGAAGCAGCGTCCTGATTCGTGAAGACCTTACCAAGAGGCGGTTGGCTCTCTACAGAGACACAATCACCAAGTATGGTGTACGAAATGTTTGGACCAACGAGGGTAAAATAGTGTTTGTGAATGATGGTAAGCGGTCGGTAGCTGCTTTTGCAGAGTGTGCTGATGGCGGCGAGCGACAACAGGCTGATGATGAACAGTTGTAGCTTTAGACAAGGATTGAAATGATACATGTATACAATTTTTAGACTCTTTGATTTATATTGTTATAGATCTGTAGGAAGTGTGAAATTGATTTTTATTTTTGTTTCATGCATTTTAATTCTAGTCTTTTTTAATTTTCAATGTTTCTTTCTCCCCTCTGGACTATCGTAAATATTACCAAAGTATATAATTTTTATTATAAAAAAAAAAAAAAATCATTCTACTACTCAAAAAAATGAAGTAATTTTATTCATATTTTTAATTTTTGTTTTTTCTTTATCTCTGTGTTTTGAGTTTGTAATGTATTTATGTAACATGATGTTTGTCATAGGTCTCCTCAGACCTGGCAAAGGAATTAATAAATCAATCAGTTAATAAATCAATCTCTCTTTCATCCATTTCCAGCATTCTAATAACATTTACATTCCAAACACGCCTCGGTCTCATTAAAACCTATCCTTTCGACAATGTGATAGTTATCAGTCTATGGTCTGTGAAGAATTTAATTTTTCCAGTAACCTCGAACTGGCTAATGAGGCCTCTGCATGTTGTTAGAACATAGTCAATTTCAGTTCTTGTATGCTGATTCGGTGAGATCCATGTCCACTTTTTTCCCATTCTTTTCTTGAAAAATGTATTTATCACCTTCATGCCCTGTTGAAAACAGAGATCCACTAGCATTTGGCCTGCCTCATTTCTCCTCCCATATCCATATTTTTCAATGTGCATTAATGTTGCGGAGTATTATTGTCAATTTTTTTCAATTATTGTTCCTATCTTGGGACAGAATAGTAGTAAGAGATTCATAAAAAAAGTTCTCACTCAATTAAAATTCGCACTCCTCTTTGCCGAAATGATAGAAAATGAAGTCACTCTTTCTGAAAATAATTTTTTCGGAGTTTCTTCTTACTTCTGCTAAATCAAGAATGTCTATATTTGTGTCTAGTAATGCCTCTTCCAATGCACAAACTCGATCTTCTGTATGAAGTGTTTTTACATTCAATGTACCAATCATTAAATCTGGGGGTTTTGGTCACACTTCCCCTCGGTGACCAGCCTTTCTGGGGAAAACAAATTTTTATTTATATTTCTGTTGTTCTTTTCATAATCGTTTCCATTGGTTGGTAGCCTAGTTTCCGGTAAGTCCTATCCTCTATTTTCTATAGATGTGTCAGTAGATCGCCCGATTTCTTGTGAGTTATTGTTCCTATTTTTGAAGTATCCATCCAAAGAGCCTTTTCCAAGATGAAAACTGCCTTGCTTACCATCTCGTTTCTTCGCTGGCTTGGTATTTTGCTCTTCTTTTTGCGGTTAAATATTCAATTCTCTTTTCTTCTTTGTTTTACCATTCTCACTGCTTATAATTAACTTGTCATATTTCAATATGGCGAACTTTCCTTGTTTTCTTGCTTCAAACATCTCTTCTTTCAGCTCCTTCCTCTTCTGTAACACATCCCGAGGAAAATCTTTTGTGATGAACACCTCTTTACCTTTTAATGCCCCTTTATTTTTCAAAATTTCCATCTTCTTCCCCCACGTTGTTAATCCGATTACAATTGGTCTTTTGATATTCCCTGTTTTCTTCCCCAAGCGCCTGATAAAATCTAGATCCCAATTCTCGATTTCCACTCCTATTTCATGTCTTATCAATCTGAAAAACCAATCTTCTAGATTTTCATCGGTTTTCTCCTCAACACCATGGATAATTAAGTTTTTCCTCTTGTTATCTTTTTCTAGTTGCGATATCTTCTCTTTTTGCTCCTTCAATTTTTCATCAAAGCTACTTAAATGATTTTTCAACATTGCTCCAAATTCTTCTGTGAAGGTATCAATTCTTTCTTCAAGTCTTGACTCATCTCCATTCTAAATGAGTTGAGCATATCTTTGAGGCTGTCTGCATCCATTCTGTACTTTCTAGGTTAACGTGTGGTTTAAAGAGGTATCTATTATTTTTCACACTGGGTGAGATAAAGTGGTATAGAGTGGGTGACGTTTTATTGTTGAATTGATTAGTGTGATAACACTCTCTCTTTCTGATGTTGAATACAACTCGTCCTGATAAGATAATGGAAAACCGTTGAGCTTAGCAGCTTTTAAAAACAAGAGATAAGACACAGTGATCTCAAATTCTTCTGTTATCACTAAATGAGCAGACTTTGATACACAGTACAAATAATTCCGTATCCCTCCGCCGCTATGTATCTCGAATTTATGGGTTTCCTCGTTTCAGATCCAAATAAGTTTTGGTAGAAGTTTAGTGAAATTTCCGTTTATCACGTTGTACCCACTGAGTTCAAAGTTCTTGACAGGTGCCAAACGACAGAAAACAGACTATGCTTTTTCTTTTTCGTTAGGAAAAAATAAACTGCAATAAAAAAATTGTGATGGATCTTCACTCTCAATCCACTATCATAGAACACAACTATATAATGGACACTTTCACTTTGTATTTCACATTTTTCATTCCATGTTTCATGCAATATCACACAAAAATGATATTTCTTCTATTCATATATTATATAAAAAATGGAATTTTCTTTTTTTCACATATTTATATACACAGGGTGTTTACGAACTGCCTACCAACACTCTAGGGCATTGTTCCTGGGTAAAAAACGTATCTAAATATCATATTTAAATTGTCCGGAAGTCTCCAGTTACTCACACAGCGGCCATTTTGCTTTTTTCACTTATTATTTTCTTCTAAAATAATGGTTAAACTTTACAAGAATAACTTTTTTTAGTAAATTTAATTGCCTATCGATTAGTACCAGATGTTTGAAGAATTTCCCCTCGCCTCACTAGCTCTAATAAAAGATGCTTTTATCTGATGCAGACCGTCACCTGATAAAGAACTCGTAGAATATGAATTAAATTGTGTCACCTATGGCATGATTTCTTCCAGTTACCTGGTGCAATGCACAATGACTCAGTTAGCCAAAGATCACAAATAAGAATTTCCCCTCGCCTCAATAGCTCAACTAAAAGATGCTTATGTGGATGACATTGTGACAGGAGCTTCAAGTGTATCTGAAGCAAAGATACTAGTTTCACAATTGAAGGAACTTATGATGTCACAAGGACAAATGCAGCTCAGAAAATGGGCCTCAAACAATTCTGAAATAATTTAAAATTTTACTCATAAATTTCTTGAGAATCTTCTCATATTCTCTGATGACCCACAAAGTAAAAGGTACTTTGTAAAGGAACAGATGATTCCGAGGAGATTGATTTTTTTCTAAAGTTATTACCAATCGATCTCATGCAGAGAATTGCTACAGAAACGAACTATTACCATGAAAAAATCCTTGAAGAATTCTACATTCCTCCAAAGTCTAGGCTGAAGCAGTGGATTGAAGTGACTCCTGATAAACTCTATCTATTCTTGGCTCTAACAATGCTCATGACCAGAGTAAAAAAAATTGAGAATAAATGAGTATTGGTCTAGAAATCATCTCATATCCATGCCAATTTTTTCCCAAGTTATGCCTCGCAATAACTATCTCAATATTCTGAGTATGCTACATTTTGCTTCAAATGATCAGAACAACCAGCAACCACCTGACAAACTGCGAAAAATTAGGCCAGTTGTTGACCATTTTCGTGAAACCTTCAAAAACAGTTTCAAGCCATTTCAAAATCTATGCATTGAGTCTAATTCTTTTCAAAGGACGATTGGGTTTCAAACAGTACATTCCTGTGAAACGAAGTAGATTTGGAATAAAATTATTTGTACTATGTGATGTTGAAACAGACTTTATCCTTGATTTTATTGTTTATGTTGGAGCAGGAACTGAAATCACTGATTATTATGAGGTTGGTATGTCAGGGTCAGTTGTAACTACTCTTCTAAAGGACTATTTAGTAAAAGGACATACGGTTTACTTGGATAATTGGTATTCAAGCCCAAAGTTATTCTTGAATTATTTCAAACTGTAGTGTTATTCTATAGTATAAACCTATTAAATCAGGCATGGCAAGATTAATTGAAGTTTTCTTGACTCTAGCCCGTTCACCTGCATGAATTAGGTATAGACTCAGGTATTTTCTAGATGTGTCGGCCTATTTCTAAATTCTAAATTTTATTCAAAATTATCTTCTTTATCATCTTTTAAAAGGTCAGGCACAATATCCTTATGACTCGGCCTATTCACATTTCAACTCCTTTTCATGCTTCTATTATTTTTCAAACACCAGCACAGCTGTTGAAAGTTATATGTATTATAAATATATAGTATAAAAGCATTATGTACAATACATTTGTAAAACTGTGAACTATATTGTCCTCGTCATAGTCAACAATCCAGAGAAGGCAAACAATACTCCCCACAATAACAATACTTCACTATCACACCCTCTCTCACACACACATTCACTTTCTCTCTTACTAGCCACCCTTAGTACAAAGTGGCAACAGTGTTGGTAGAGACGGGTGGTGGTGTCAAGAGCAAGCTTCGACCTTGAAGGACCCATTTTCGTTTGGCCAACTATAGTTTCACAATTTGAAGGAACTTATGATGTCACAAGGACAAATGCAGCTCAGAAAATGGGCCTCAAACAATTCTGAAATAATTTAAAATTTTACTCATAAACTTCTTGAGAATCTTCTCATATTCTCTGATGACACACAAAGTAAAAGGTACTTTGTAAAGGAACAGATGATTCCGAGGAGATTGATTTTTTTTCTAAAGTTATTACCAATCGATCTCATGCAGAGAATTGCTACAGAAACGAACTATTACCATGAAAAAATCCTTGAAGAATTCTACATTCCTCCAAAGTCTAGGCTGAAGCAGTGGATTGAAGTGACTCCTGATAAACTCTATCTATTCTTGGCTCTAACAATGCTCATGACCAGAGTAAAAAAAATTGAGAATAAATGAGTATTGGTCTAGAAATCATCTCATATCCATGCCATTTTTTTCCCAAGTTATGCCTCGCAATAACTATCTCAATATTCTGAGTATGCTACATTTTGCTTCAAATGATCAGAACAACCAGCAACCACCTGACAAACTGCGAAAAATTAGGCCAGTTGTTGACCATTTTCGTGAAACCTTCAAAAACAGTTTCAAAATCTATGCATTGAGTCTAATTCTTTTCAAAGGACGATTGGGTTTCAAACAGTACATTCCTGTGAAACGAAGTAGATTTGGAATAAAATTATTTGTACTATGTGATGTTGAAACAGACTTTATCCTTGATTTTATTGTTTATGTTGGAGCAGGAACTGAAATCACTGATTATTATGAGGTTGGTATGTCAGGGTCAGTTGTAACTACTCTTCTAAAGGATGTCACGTTATTCTTTATAAAATAACGATTAGCCTCCTGCTTGGCATCAGTCGGTAGAGCATGAATATTTGATATAATTATATAGTTAGGTCGTGGTTTTTTAATAGGATTCAGTCTCATAAAATCTTTATAGGCCTAGGTATGGGCTTCCCCTATAACTCTTGTAATTCATTAATAATAAATATATATAAATATGATACTTATACTATAGTGTTGAGGAATAAAAATAAATTGCACACCATAAACATTTTGATACATATATTAAACAATAATGCAAAAAATAGATCGAGGCAAAATATATATAAAGAGCGATAAAAAATATAATATAAAAATAGAACAATAATTGAAATCAGTAAAATATCACAGGCAAAACTTTATATTCTAGATTTATGGCACGAATCATTACCATGTGCCTTTATCTTAAAATCATATGCATCCTTTTGCATGTAGCTGCGATATGCGCTTGCTAATACTTGTCGACTTGGACAATTCAATTAAAAAAATAGGTTCTTTAAGATCAACTTGATAAATTAGCCACTAATAATCCAAATATATATATATATATATATATATATATATATATATATATAATATATATATTTAAATTCTCTAGTACTTAGTAGATTTCTTTGTATTGAATATATATATTTTATCTCAGGGTGCAAGATTCGGCACCTGACGGAATAGGTAGAGCCATTCATCTAGTGAATTAGAGCTATAACAAACTATCGCAAATTATATTGCAAAAATTAAAGACCATATGAATGTGTTTTAATAGCCTAGATTTTATACTTCTTTGATCCAAATGGAGTTTTCTGAAATGTATTGATCTATATTTTCCTTCAATAAAATACCTTTAATACTAATTTTACTTGTGCAAGTCTTTCTCTTATTACATTCTTAATTTATAATAAAAACCCTTTCGACGAGCTAGCTTTGATTATTAGATAGATTCGAAGCACTAGGGCGCCCATCACTAATTCAATATTTATCACTCACGTGTCGAAAATCTTCTTATAAGCCGCCGATGTCGATCCAACTCCTGGTGGTCCTGGAATACGGTAGCCGGAATCGTCTCTTCCAAGGAGTTATAAATTATTTGAAATTGAAAATGACTTCTGCTTTACAAGAGCATCACAAAGTCCTTTAAGAAATTTAATATTTGATCTAACTTTAGCTTTTACAATTTATAGCAAGGTATTACGCTCTAAAATATTGGGGTCCTCTCATGGTGGCATTTGGCTGGCGAGTGATGGTTCTCCTTTCTCAATTTTACAAATCTTACTTCCGACTTTCAAATTAACATAAAATTTGAATATCTTAGTCCTCCGCCATTTAGGTTCAAATAGATCGTACAAAAAATATCAAATTATTACTTAGGTTGTGCGTTTAATAATTTCTTTGCCTTCGAGCCATATCGATAACATAGACTATACAATATTTTAACATAAATCTAGAACATTTATATAAATATATAGAAATATTTTTGAATTGGCCTACAGTTGCCGCCTATTAACTGCCGTTGTGCTATTGGTGCATGCAAATTGATTCAGTATTCATGCGCCTGGTACCTCCTATTTCCTGAATACACTTAATTATTTTTATTTGGTTTTTACTTATGCTCTCTACATGCTAGCTAATATTCTGTATACTAATATTCATTTCATGCTACCTAATAGTTAGCCACGTGATCATGTGTTCTTTCACATTGCATACTGTTTTGTTGCAATAGAGCTCTGCCAAGGGGTTTTGGTCAGATTCTACGTTGCTCGATTTGGTCGATCTTTAGGTCGCCGATCCCTGAATGCATATACCTAACCTCAATCTTCAAAATATTTTATATAATAATATATCTATTAGCAACAAATCCTTTCAAATCCTTTTTAGGTTTTTGTACCGTTTAGCCAGAACAAGCTGATGCTATCTAATCTTAATTGTTATCTATTTGGCGATATTAGCCAGTTACTTTATTTCAGACCTATTACTATTTCGGTTAGGGATTTTTATCTACCCAAATTCGATATTTTACACGCGCCCCTGGATTTGAATTCAAAATATTTGAGAATCACAATGTTTTTAATGAAAATCCACCCTTCAATACATCGATATATACCATACTTTATTTATAAATTATACTCTCAGACTTCTATCACAGTTCGCAGACCTATCTGCTGCATCTCTTTTAGACCTCTATCAAATACAATAACAAATTCTCCTCCTCAACACACATAAAATATCATAAATATAATCTTCTAGACGCATTCCTCCTTACAACACTTAAAACATAATATTTTTAAATTCGCTGCTCGCAGGGCCGCCAACCTAACTGCACACATTTCATGACTCTCACAATTGATTCTTTTCAGACAATAATTTCGATGTACAAAACTTCTGGGCTTATATTTTATAGTTCTTCTTGGGTCTTAATATAAATAATTTTCTATACATCAGGTACAATACTTTTCTTTTGCTAATGGCTCTTTGGTTTTGGTAGCTAGCATTCACTTTAGGTTTTTTCAGGGTACAAACATGGCATAACTAAAGGTAATAAATATAGAACATATAAATAACATACTAACATTAATAAATATAATAAATAACAATAATAAATAACATTTTTGGGGTTACAATACTTTTTTATAATCATATGTTAACAGACGTTACATATTTGATTTAGGTGGCTTTGCTCAGCTGGTCACTGGTTCTACAGAATTGCTGTCGAATTTCATAATTAACCTAACTGCTCATTTTTTTCATTTTAAAGGTAATTAACAAATTTTAATTATTCTATCCCCGCTTGTGTCCTTTTTTATTTGATGTAACTAATTAATTACATATTCAAAAATTACTCCCTTGCTTGTTGCAGGTTTTGATAGTTGGAAGGAAACGAAAAATCTGATTTGTTGACACGAGGTGGCCTCATCAATATTAGATTTATTAAGAAAGGTTAGTAATTGGCTTGATAGTGGTGTTTTCCTTGATTACTTATCATATTATTTCAATTTGACGATATTGCATGTAAAAATCCGTGGTTTACTGGCATCTTCTTGCATTCTGTTGTAGATGTTGTAGGCTGGTGAGGTTATCTGCTGTTGATTTGTGAGGCTGTCCTATTGATAACTTATCCTCATAAATTTAAAGCCCTGGTATCTTGTGTATTCTTTCTTCGAATAACTCCTTGTTCCTTTAATAATAATTTCTTTTAATTGATCAAAAGTCTTCCATTTATTTTCTTTCAATACTATCCACATAGTTTCTTTATAAACAACTTTAATCATATCAGGAAACAGTTTCGTAAAGCAAGATTTTTCATAGGCATAAACTTCTTCAATAATATTCTCCTCTTCATTATTTCTTAACATCACAATTTTAGCAAACATCACGGCCTTAATAACAAATAATTTCACCATACAAGAATTCCAACAGAAAACAAATTCCTTCAACACTAACATGGTCTTAATTATAACCTCAATAGCATCACTTTTCAATATTATCACAGTCATGGTAATCCACACAATACAATAAATCAAAACACTAATTAGTTCTTTAATAATATAATCTTTCCAAATATAATAGCCCGGTACTCCCTTTTATTAATATAATTCCTTGTTTCTTTCACTCTTATTAAGCACTTTCCATTCTTCATTAGTCCATCTTCCATTTCCTTGTTGCCCATGCATAAATCCATAGTTGTTCTTGTAGCTCCATTTTTGTCATATTTCTTTGGCCTATTATTCCAGTCACATAGCTGGTTATCTGCTTTAAAGCGTATGTGCCACGGATGTACGCCGTCGGTCTGCTCCTGTCCTCCTCGGTGTCGGTCCGGTGTTCTTCTTTGCCTCTTGAAGCATGCATGCGGCCTCCATCGGCGCGCGCGGTTCCTCCGTTTCTTCCGCCTCCGGGCCTTGCGATGCATGTTCTTACGGTCCTGTATGCTGTCCTCCTCGTCCTGATACCAGTCGGGTGTCATCAGGCGCTTCCGTCTCCGGGCCTTGCGGTGGTCGCTCCTTTTGTCCGGTAGTCCGTCCTCTTGGTCCTCCATCCTGGGTTCCTTGGGGTGCTGTGGGGTCGAATGATGCGCGGGTGTGGTGTGCAGATACATGGTGGCGGTCTCTTGATGTGCGGGCTGCTCTTCCTGCGGTGATGGGTCTTCGGCGGGAAACAATATACTTAAAATGGGTTGTTGCTTGCGGCTGGTTTTTGGTGGTGGTTTATCTTGTATTAACATCTGTTTTTCTAATATTTTCGGTAAACCGTTCACAAAGGTGGTATATGAGGCTGTAGTATCTTTATTTTCTCTATCTATTTTTTCTGAGCTTGTGTGGGTTGTATCGGGGTTATCATGTAGACATAATTGTTTAGATGTAGTTTTCTGTATATCTGGTGGCGGGTCGTTGGGTGCTGGGTTCCGGGTTTTTTGTTGATTTAATCCTGTGGCATGCGCTAATGTATAATTTGTGCTTACTTGTTGAGGTGGCGGTTTGTAATTTCTGTTATAATTATTCTGAGTGTGACTGTTATTTGAGTTTAATCGATCACGGCCATCATAGTGATTCCTGCTCCGCTGGGCGTAGTGGTTGGTTGTGCGATTTTGAAAATTTTCATTATTCCAGTTACCATTTTGCTTGTGCTCATAGCGGCGTTCGGATTGAGGGGCAGATCGGTAGCGATCATATGATACCGGTTCATATTTTTGGCTGTTATACTGATTACTTTTTGAATTAGGTTGATTCTGTGCATACATTTGATCTGACCGGTGATTTGATATTGCCATCATAGATTGTATATTGTATAAATAATCTATCAGCTGTTTGCAACTAGTTATTGGCTGTGTAGCCAATGCTGTTCTGACTTGGAAAGGTAGCTTTTTTACGATTATATTTGCTAAAACTGAATCACACATTGGCTCATCTAATTGAGCATTTTTCAGTTTAAGGTATTAACAAATTGATGGATGTGTCGTCTGTCCTAGAATTAAACTCACAAGCAATGATATTGGCTAGTGCATCCATTTGTCTATTTTTACTCCAATATTGTTCCAGGAAAGCTGCACTGAACTCGTCTAACGTCCTGAATTCGTGATTATGGATCTGGAAGAACATCAGAGGTTCACCGCTTAACAAACTGGATAATCGAAGACGCCAAAAATTCCAAGAGGTGGGTGTTAATGATTGAACTAGTTTTTTCTGATCTATAAATTCTTTAGGTTGGAGATAGCGGTCTGTATTGTCAAAACGGCCTAATTCATTGAAACTGTGTAGTGAATCAAACGTTGCTATGGGAATAGGCTCTATATTCTCGTGCGGAAATTGATGTATTTGACTTTCAAGTTGTACTACTTCTCTTGGGCCTGTTTCCAATGACTAGAAGCTTCTGTTTCATTATCTACTACTTCGGCATTTAATTCAGATGAAAATAATTGCTGTTCTCCAACGGCTGTCTCCAATGAATTAAGTTGTACTATGTTTTGATTTATATCAGAATTTGGGTGAGCTATTTCATGAATTTGTGGAGTGTTTTGTGCTGGTAGGTTATCTATTCTTTCATTTAACTCACAAGTGACAGTATCTATTTTTGCTGTTAAATCGGTTGTAATTAGTTCTTGATTTTCAGCGGTAGATGCTGATATTGTGTCCGCAGTTTCCTCACCCGTTCTTACCGATGTATCCTTCAATGATTCCCGCATTTCCTTCATTTCCGCCTTCAAGTCCTTCATTACCATGGTCATTGTTTTTTCTAAACTATTAGAAAATGACTTGATCATCCCCTCTACTATAACCCTTCTTATTGCTTCTTGGGAGACATTTAACGGTTTATTACTGTTCACAGGATTCTTGGCGGTGATTGAAGAGATCTGGGTGTTGGACTCCATCGCGCCCCCCTCAGCGTCGATCTCCGCTACTATCGCCGTCTGCAGTGTGTCTGCTACCTTACTTTGCGTGGACGAAAAGAGACTCATATTTTAAAAATGGATTAAGTGTCAAGTGTTTGTTAAAAAAGTGAAAGTTTTGGCCAACAAGGCATTAATAAGGACACAAATGAGGATGGGCCTATGGACATTACAAGCCAGGTAACCTATTTATTACTTAAGCTCTTATAATATAATAATACTATTCATTGATTTCTGACTAGCAGTTTAGGCCCATAAATATAATAGCTCTCTCTATAAAATATATTTTCTACAATAATAATATAAAATTTTCTTTAAAACATATAATTTCTCCTTATTTGAAGCTATGATTCCCCAAAAAGTAATACAAATTTTACTTCGCCTGTTTTCCTCAATACTCGTATAAGTTATCTATAATTTCATTATCCATCCACGATAAATTTTAATATAACTAGACTTGTCTTTCAATATTATCTTCAATATGGGTATTGACTTAATTTCAAATAATTATTCAATGAGCTTGGCTCTCATCATCAGTCCCACGTTGGTACGGCATGTTTTATGTCACGTTATTCTTTATAAAATAACAATTAGCCTCCTGCTTGGCATCAGTCGGTAGAGCATGAATATTTGATATAATTATATAGTTAGGTCGTGGTTTTTTAATAGGATTCAGTCTCATAAAATCTTTATAGGCCTAGTTATGGGCTTCCCCTATAACTCTTGTAATTCATTAAAAATAAATATATATAAATATGATACTTATACTATAGTGTGAGGAATAAAAATAAATTGCACACCATAAACATTTTGATACATATATTAAACAATAATGCAAAAAATAGATCGAGGCAAAATATATATAAAGAGCGATAAAAAATATAATATAAAAATAGAACAATAATTGAAATCAGTAAAATATCACAGGCTAAACTTTATATTCTAGATTTATGGCACGAATCATTACCATGTGCCTTTATCTTAGAATCATATGCATCCTTTTGCATGTAGCTGCTATATGCGCTTGCTAATACTTGTCGACTTGGACAATTCAATTAAAAAAATAGGTTCTTTAAGATCAACTTGATAAATTAGCCACTAATAATCCAAATATATATATATATATATATTAAATTCTCTAGTACTTAGTAGATTTCTTTGTATTGAATATATATTTTATCTCAGGGTGCAAGATTCAGCACCTGACGGAATAGGTAGAGCCATTCATCTAGTGAATTAGAGCTATAACAAACTATCGCAAATTATATTGCAAAAATTAAAGACCATATGAATGTGTTTTAATAGCCTAGATTTTATACTTCTTTGATCCAAATGGAATTTTCTGAAATGTATTGATCTATATTTTCCTTCAATAAAATACCTTTAATACTAATTTTACTTGCGCAAGTCTTTCTCTTATTACATTCTTAATTTATAATAAAAACCCTTTCGACGAGCTAGCTTTGATTATTAGATAGATTCGAAGCACTAGGGCGCCCATCACTAATTCAATATTTATCACTCACGTGTCGAAAATCTTCTTATAAGCCGCTGATGTCGATCCAACTCCTGGTGGTCCTGGAATACGGTAGCCGGAATCGTCTCTTCCAAGGGGTTATAAATTATTTGAAATTGAAAATGACTTCTGCTTTACAAGAGCATCACAAAGTCCTTTAAGAAATTTAATAATTTGATCTAACTTTAGCTTTTACAATTTATAGCAAGGTATTACGTTCTAAAATATTTGGGGTCCTCTCATGGTGGCATTAGGCTGGCGAGTGATGGTTCTCCTTTCTCAATTTTACAAATCTTACTTCCGACTTTCAAATTAACATAAAATTTGAATATCTTAGTCCTCCGCCATTTAGGTTCAAATAGATCGTACAAAAAATATCAAATTATTACTTAGGTTGTGCGTTTAATAATTTCTTTGCCTTCGAGCCATATCGATAACATAGACTATACAATATTTTAACATAAATCCAGAACATTTATATAAATATATAGAAATATTTTTGAATTGGCCTACAGTTGCCGCCTATTAACTGCCGTTGTGCTATTGGTGCATGCAAATTTGATTCAGTATTCATGCGCCTGGTACCTCCTATTTCCTGAATACACTTAATTATTTTTATTTGGTTTTTACTTATGCTCTCTACATGCTAGCTAATATTCTGTATACTAATATTCATTCATGCTACCTAATAGTTAGCCACGTGATCATGTGTTCTTTCACATTGCATACTGTTTTGTTGCAATAGAGCTCTGCCAAGGGGTTTTGGTCAGATTCTACGTTGCTCGATTTGGTCGATCTTTAGGTCACCGATCCCTGAATGCATATACCTAACCTCAATCTTCAAATATTTTATATAATAATATATTTATTAGCAACAAATCCTTTCAAATCCTTTTTAGGTTTTTGTACCGTTTAGCCAGAACAAGCTGATGCTATCTAATCTTAATTGTTATCTATTTGGCGATATTAGCCAGTTACTTTATTTCAGACCTATTACTATTTCGGTTAGGGATTTTTATCTACCCAAATTCGATATTTTACAAGGACTATTTAGTAAAAGGACATACGGTTTACTTGGATAATTGGTATTCAAGCCCAAAGTTATTCTTGAACCTTCATGAGCTTCAAACAAATGTGTGCGGTACTGTTAGGAAGAGTAGGAAATTCATGCCAAAGCTAAACAAAAAGTTGAAAAGAGGTGAAATACAATCCAGTCACACCAACAATCTTTTAGCAATGAAGTGGATGGATAAGAAGGAAGTTTGGATGTTGACAACACTTCACAATGATGCAAGCATTGAAACACTACAAAGAAATAATATGATCAAGTCAAAGCCAATTTGCATTGAAGATTACAACAACAATATGGGTGCAGTTGATAAGACTGATATGCTTCTCTGCAACCTGAAATGCATGAGGAAGACTATCAAGTGGTACAAAAAATTGGCTTTCCATTTGAAGGCTCCAGAATGAAAAACAGATATTGACCACTTAGGCTGAAAGTGGGGTTTTAACTGTTTCAGAATCACGAAAAAAATTAGAATCGCTTAGGATGAAAACCAGATGAGTTTAGTGCTTCTCTTGCTCACTAGAGTGCTCTGATGTATTTGGCTCATATCTGGTTGTTTCACGACAGACAGTGGTTGAGAACTTGGGCCAGTTATAGAATAGACACGGCTCATTGTATATTCATACTGAAAGTCGATGAAGCCAACATCTACAGCCAAATCCACCCATCTTGACGTCACAGCAGTGACGTCACGCATCGTAAAGAAATTATAGAAAACTTTTTTGAGTTTGTTGTGTAAGTGTTTGTGGTGTTTAACTTACATTGTTGTTGAACAATGCATTGTTGTTAGCTTGGTTGTGACGTCAAGATGGGTGGATTTGGCAGTACATGTTGGCTTCAGAGGCTAGACTTCCCAGCGTGTCTATTCTATAACTGGTCTAAGGTTGAGAATGACAATCTGATATTTCCAACATCATTGAGAATGAAAACAATATATCTGTTAGGCTGTGGCTGGATATATCTGGTATTCATTCTCAATCTATTATGTTGACAGTTGCATCAGTCTTATTCTATATCAGTTTAATTCATTGTTATTAAATACTAGTCTATTGATTGCTCTGCTCTTACCTCATAAGAGCTGGTAAAATGAATTATGGTCTTACTCCCCTACAAGCAAGAAAGCTTGCTTACGATTATGCAGTTGGACTTGGTCTTCAATTCCCACAGTCATGGAAAACTTCAAAGTTGGCTGGTAAAGAATGGTGGTTTGGTTTTAAAAGCCGCCAACAACAGCTAACTTTGAGAAAACTGGAAAGTACCAGTTGAAGCCGGTCTACTTCGTTCAACAGGACAAATGTCAGTGAGTTTTTTTTAAATCTAAAAGGCCTGTATGACAAATATAAGTTCACCCCAGACTGCGTTTTCAATCTTGATGAGACTGCTGTGACTACTGTTCACAAACCACCTAAAGTGATTGCGCAACGTGGCTTAAAACAGGTAGGCCAAGCCACATCAGCTGAACGTGGACAGTTAGTGACAATAAGCAACATCATAAGTGCTGATGGAAATACTATTCCGCCAGTGTTTGTTTTTCCCAGAGTTAATTTTAAAGACTTTATGTTAACCAAAGCCCCTGTAGGAAGCTTGGGCTTGGCCCATCAGACCGGATGGATGACAAATGAAAACTTTTTGCTTGTTGTCAAGCATCTTATAACACATGCAAAACCAAGCAAAGAAGAGCCAATTCTTGTTATCATGGATAATCATGAAACACACATCACCATAGATGTTGTATTGGAGGCAAGAAATAATGGAGTTCATCTCCTTACCATGCCCCCGCACTGCAGTCATAGACTCCAACCTCTGGATGTTGCAGTGTATGCCCCTTTCAAGTAACACTACAATTCTGCTGCAAACAACTGGATGCTCAACGACCCTGGTAAAACTCTTTCTATTTACAATGTTGCCGAAATAGCTTGAATCGCTTTTAACCATGCAATGACAAGAAGAAATATTCTTTGTGCATTTCAGAAAACTGGAATTTGTCCTTTTAATGATAAAATTTTTACTGATGACGAATTTTTGGTATCTGCAGTGACAGATCGCCCAATGACAGCCTCACCTTCAACATCCACTCTTGTCGATGTTAATTTGCCAAGCACACCCTCTGCTCATCCAGAAACTACACCTAGTCGTCAATCTACAACACGTCCTGTCATCACTCCCGAGGATGTCCTACCATTCCCCAAAGCTTCCCCAGAGCAAATGGGAGATATGCTGAGGGGTGATCTTTCTGATATAGAAGATTTGAATGAAGAAGATGATGATGCTGATGACAAACTTCAAGTGAATGAAGAAGAACTACAACGGAGGCTACAAGTTTTTGAAGAGGGACTAAATCAGGTAGAATATGATACTAATATTCAGAATGATGACCCAGCCCCTGATCTTCCAGAAGTGATAGGCCTAGACAATAATGAAGGATTGATTGAAGTGGGAGGAGAGATGGAGGAAACCACGGGATTTCAGATTTCCTGAGAAGCTATGTGAAGTTCAGATTACACCCCCAGAAGAAATGAAAACTCCCAAACAGTATTTTGATATGTTTATTGATTCAGAAATGATTGAGAATCTAGTAGTCCAGACAAATTTATACTCTGTTCAAAAAAGTGGAGCTAGCATTAACACAAATAGAGCAGAAATCAAACAGTTTCTTGGCATCAATCTGCTGTCTTCTATTGTAAGGATGCCTTCCTATCGTATGTACTGGGCCAATGAAACGAGGTAACTCCCCTATTGCAGACAAAATTTCTAGAAATAGATATGATAAACTTCGTACTTACTTCCATGTAAATGATAATACCCATATGCTGCCATTGAATGATGCTAATCATGATAAACTTTTCAAAATAAGACCATTTGTGAATGCTGTTCGAGAAAATATGAAGAAGGTAGAACCAGAGGAAAAATGTTCAGTGGATGAGATGATAATCCCTTTCAAGGGCAGATCAAAAATGAAACAGTATATAAAAAACAAGCCCCATAAATGGGGCATAAAAGTTTTTGCTATTGCTTCACAGAGTGGGATTGTACATGACTTTGAGGTTTATGTGGGGAAAGGGACAGTGAAATCTACAAATAATAAACTGGGACTTAGTGGAGAAATAGTTGTACGACTTTCAGAAGTTATACCCAAATTTCAAAACTACAAATTGCGACAACTGGTTTACTTCATACCATCTGATTTGTGAACTAAAAGTGAGAGACATATTGGCAGTTGGTACTGTAAGAAGTAACAGGCTCTGTGGATGTCAATTAGAAAATGACAAAATTTTATCAGGGAAAGGTCGAGGCAGCTATGATGAAATGATTGACATTGAGAATGAAGTTTTTGTTTGCAAATGGTATGATAATCGTTGTGTGAGTCTTGTCTCCAGTTTTGCTGCTGCTGAACCTGTTGAAGATGTTCAACGATATTCTGTTGCAGAAAAACAAAGGATTCCTGTACCTCGGCCAAATATTGTAAAAGAAGACAATTCTGCAATGGGGGGGCGTTGACCTTCACGATATGTTAGTGGAGCTCTACAGGAATAAACATAGAGTGAAGCGATACTACTTGAGGATAGTGTTTCATCTTATCGACATTTGTGTAGTAAATTCATGGTTGCTATACCGCCGGCATCACAAACAATTGCAGTCGACCACAAAGGTAGTTCCACTACTTGACTTCAAAACAAGTGTTGCCCATGCTCTCCTGTCTTGTGGGCAAGACAAATTGAAGAAGCGAGGACGACCTTCAAATGATGCTCCAGTGTACAAAGCACCAGCCAAAAAATACAAAATCACCCCAAGACCGACCGATGATGTTCGATTCGATGGAGTAGACCACTGGCCAATACCTACAAATGAAAAACTTCGATGCAAAAACTGTATCACGCAATACACACAAATGATGTGTCAGAAATGTGGACTTTTTTTCTGTCTAAACCAGAAGAGAAACTGTTTCCTCTCTTTCCACCAGAAAAAGTGAAATTTTTCTTTGGCTTTTCTATTTGTTTCATCTATTTTTATGCGTTTTTATCTATATGACAATATTATACATCACTTTTATCATCCATGATTCTAGAAACTGAACCTAATAAATATAATTCATGTAAGATTGTATATGGATATAATGACCTAAGGCCGGTATTACCCGGTAATAGTTCTATTATAATAGTTGATCATATGAAAAAAGATGAAAATATGATTGCGTATTCTAATCTCGTTTCATATTATCAAATATGATAATAGAAATATTACCGTGTAATACCGGCCTAAGTTTCAAGTGATGGTCAATTCACATTATATAACAATAGAAAGGGGGTTCTAATACCATCACTCTTCTTGATACAGTTTACTGACAAAAGAGTGGAATGACCTGTCAAATAAAACATTATTTTTCAAATTCAAGTGACAATAAAGTGTGGAATAATTCAATATTTACTTATGGAAATAAGGATTAATCTACGGAACTTAACATAATGTGTTCCAATTACATAATTGTCTTCTATCAACTGATAATTATTGTATTATATCAATTTCTTGTTATCGGAGAAGGATTTATGACTTATCATACCATTTCAGCCCAATGATGATTATTGTGATCATTGTTTAATTATGACGTAATAAAAATATTTTGAACCAGAAAACATTATTTTTACGTTATTAGAGCTCTAAATAAACGAAATACACAGTGAAAAAATTTTTTCAACATGATTCTCTCAGGTTGGGCTGGAAAGGGTTAAATTTGAATATTTCACATTGAAAACAAGAATGAAATATTAATATTAATATTATTAATTATAAATTTAAACCTTAAAGGTATTATAGTTGCAATTTGAATATTAAACATTTCAAGTATAGCATTAAATTTGTAGTGCTATGATTATGGTGTTTTAAATTTTTGTCCCAAACCTCCTGTTCCATGTCCCATTCCTCCTGCTCACTAGGAGGAATGGGACACTTGACATGGCTTTATTAAATGCAATATAATAGATGAGTGTGAAATACAATTTACTTGAATAAATCACCAACTCTAGGCTAAGGTTTATACTTGAGATTTGTGTAGTTAAAATTGTTTCAACTAATTTCACAGTGAGCAAAAAAATTAAAATGTGAAAAATGTCCCATTCCTCCCCACTCTCCCTACATATTGCTAAAATTAATTACAATCAGTGTGAACTGGACTTGTTTTTCTCTGCTTCTCAACTTCTCTTGTTCATGGTTAACTTCAGCCTAAATTGTTCTGTTCTATTACATATTGTCACAGAATACAACAGAAGGCCAGCGGAATAGGACATACTGTTCACGCATAATCGAGTAGTTCCTTTGCCAGATTGTAGAAAGCGCACAAAACCCTACTCCATCTCGCTCTCCCCCCTTCCGCACTTCGTCCTTCACCTCCTTCATGATCCACTAATACTTATTCCTCTCATATGTTACTCCTTCTTCTTCTTTAATCTTAAACTTAAAGGAGCTGCTAGAAAAAACTTAATGTAAAATATTTTGACAAATTTATGACTGAACTTAAGTTTGTGGCCTAAGCCCGACTTAAATTAAACACTGATGTCTCTCTTGAATGCTTGCTACCATCGGACTCCCCAATGCTTAATGCCCCCAAACAGAAAACTGTAACGGTGTAACATCTGGGTTGTGGGCATATTGTTCCATTCAATTAGCCTTGGTAAACTCACACAGAAAACACACGCAATTCATTGGATGTCAATTAAAGGAAGAAACTTTGTAATCAGAAATCAGACCCATGTTTCCATTTCGACAATCAACATTCAATATCATTATTTTTATAATAATAATAATAATCATCATCAACATAATGCAATGCTAATTTTAAGATCTGTTTACCAAGATTAAAAATAAATTTGGAGACACATTAGAGCTCGTTCCACTTTCATTGCATTTAACACCTTTAAGCTTAGGTTTATCTGAACCACGCAGCGTTATTGCGTGATCCGTCATCAGTGATGCGCGGGAACCACGCGTGTGTGTTAAAAACAGCGGATGTTTTCTCTGGCACCAACCTGGCAGTGTGCGATTAAATTTTCAGTCATAGACACATGCTGGACGAAGAGTATAATGAAGAGAATCTACTAATGAATTTTGTAAATGAAAACCCTTTGAACTTATAATTGACAGAGAGGAAGAAGGGTTTCTTACAATTTTGATTTCCAGGTATACATTAGATCTGGTAATGAAACCAAGTTTAGGGAATATTTTAGGCTTACAACACATTTTGTTTTATGAGGAACTGTTCTGTGAATAGTAAACCTTGCGCGGTTATAAACCACAGCTTCCTCTAATACTAATATTGTTCATCAGAGTAAATTCTGTTCTGTCCTGTTGTGTTGGCAAGATATCGGTGTGAAAACGGCTAATGGCTGATTTGGTTGTTTGGATTGGTGTGTATCAACAATGGTAATGGATTCAATGCAACATTGGATTACATAGTTACAGTTGCATTATACAGGGTGTTTCAGAAGTAGTGTCGAGAATTTTAGGGTATTGTACCTGGATGCTAGGAGACTACAAATGTCATATTTGAAGTGTCCAAAACTCAGCGGTTATCCTTATAGCTGCCATTTTGTTTTTTTCACTTAAAAATTTTTATCTCAAGAACGAAATGTTGTATTGATCTGAAATTTGGCATGAATATTTATGCTATAAAGACTCAACTATAAAAAATAGAAAAAAAATTTTTCGTTGAAATTTTTCAAAATGGCGGCCATTTTAAATTTTTGATGGCGAATATCTCGAAAACCGTCCATTTTACAGAAAATTTACAAGAGACAAAAAAGTTAGAACATTTTTTCACAATTCCAATGATACCTAATTTATTAAGATTGGTTGAAGAATAACAGAGAAATGATTTTTTTCGTACTGCATGCATGACCACTTTTCACCATTTAAAGATCAATATTAATTTTTTTTTATAATTTCATGAAAACCGTTCTTATTACAGAAATATACAAGAATAACTTTCCTCCAAATTTTATTTTACATTGAAAAATATTAATTTCACTCAAATCGGTTCACTGATACTAATGCAGCAATTGCTCAAAATGCCGTCCTTCAACTTGATTACACAGTCTGCACCTTTCAATCATGGACCGTCGAACTGCTATAAAAGCATTTTCATCATCTTGAATGGCACCTGCTGCAGCAACCACTCTTGCCACAAGGTTTTTTTTATTATATCGTATGAGATCGAGTACATCACATCATTTTATTTACAAAGTAGAAGTCACACATTTAAAATCAGTGCATCAAGCCATTGGATGAAATTTGGTGTTGCTTGATGCACCTCGTCAAGGTTTCCATTAAATTTGAAAATTGGACATTCTAACATTAAATGATTCATTGTCTGTGTCTCAGCGCCACATTCACATACAGCAGTGTCAGCAAAGCCCCATTTATACATCAGACCTCCACATCTTCCATGGCCAGTGCGCATTCGGTTCACCGAGTCCATGTTCTTCGTGGCAGTTCAAATCCTGCTGGTCTTATGGTTGGATCCAAATTCCAGGCACTGCCATTCTCAGCAAAATTATGCCAATGTTCTCTCCAGGCATTGGATAAGTCAAAGTTGGAGTCCACGGAATTGCATGGAGCATTCCTGGATTTAAGCCGCTGTCTTGGCATATTTTTAAGGTCTTTATGGATGGGCAGGGTCTGATTTTTATTTATTTCAGCAAACAAGCTTTTAAGAGCTTTATGACGTCTCAGTTGTGGTGGTGGAATATTACTCAACACAGGGAGCCACTCTCTAGGAGTTGACTTGACAGTGCCTGAGATCATCCTCATAGTTGAGTTCAAAGCTGTATCTATCTGCTTGGTGTGAGCACTGTTCATCCATACTGGAGCACAGTATTCTGCAACTGAATATACCAGGGCCAAACCAGCTGTTCTCATTGTGTCTGCTGAGGCACCCCAAGATGAGCCAACAAGTTTTTGCAATATGTTGTTTCTTGTATGCAATTTTGCTCTCAGCTTTTGAGTGTGGCATCTGTATGTGAGCGACCTGTCAAGTGTAATTCCTAAGTACTTAGGAGTAAAATTGTGTCTCAGTACTCTCCCATCAAGTGTAATATTCAGAGCAGTACCTGCCTCCTTATTATTTAGGTGGAAACATGAGGCCTCTGTCTTTGATAAGTTTGGACACAATCTCCATTTTCGAAAGTACTCCTGCAGATCTGTAAGGTCAGCTGTTAGTTTGTCCTCTGCCGCATTCATACTCTTACTCTGCACAGTCAAAGCAATATCATCAGCATAGATGAATTTCCTTGCATTCGTCTGTGGCAGGTCACTTATGTACAGATTGAAGAACAATGGGGAGAGGACCGATCCCTGAGGAAGACCATTGTGGAGCTGCCTCATTCTGCTCTCCTTGCCACCCATATGCACTGAGAATACTCTTGCTGATAGCATGCTGCTTACCAAGTTATAGATTTTCATGCAGGGGATAGTTTTGATTAATTTGTACAGGAGTCCCTTTCTCCAGACAGTATCATAGGCAGATGATAGGTCTATGAAAACTGCAGATGTTTTGAGACTCTTCTGAAAACCACATTCTATGTTTGTGGTTAGGGCCATGACTTGATCTGCACAGCTACGTTTTTGTCTGAAACCAGCTTGCTCTGGGGGGATAACTGAAGTGATTGTTGGCTCAATTCTGTTATACAGCAACCTCTCCAATACCTTATATGTTACACTTAGGAGGGCGATTGGTCTGTAACTGCTAGCATCATTTGGATCTTTACCAGGCTTCAATATGGCAACAATTTTTGTTTTCTTAAAAACAGTTGGTAATATCCCAGTTTCAAGAATATTTGAAAAGAAATCTGCAAGCCACTTCCTTACTTCAATTCCACACCCTCTCAGAAACTCTGGGAACATGCCATCTATTCCAGCTGCTTTCCCTGTTTTGGTCTTAGATAAAGCTATATTGATTTCATCAACTGTGAAACGTGCTGATAAGGCAGAAAGGGCTGGGTTTGCTTCACTATCTCTTTCAGATTCCGCTGAACCTCTCTTGTATGGTCTTTATGTGCTGGTACTTTGGAAAGAGAGACTATTCTGCTAGCAATCTTATTTGGGTCAATTCCTGGATTTGTACTCTGAATGCTAGGAGCAGCACCAAGCCTTCGTAATAAGTTCCATGCTTTCCACAAGGTCTTCTTCGTTTTCTACTGGCGTGCTGTAAACAAGGTCTTTCATATGGCCCCAGAAAAAAAAATCTAAAGGGTTGAGGTCAGGTGAACGTGCGGGCCACGGTACTGGTCCACCCCGCCCAATCCACCGCTGACGATAGGTCATGTTCAGAAAGTCCGTAACAACATTCCGAAATGAGCAGGGGCACCATCATGTGAAACCAAATATTATATCTGTTTGCAAGAGGCACATCTTCCAAAAGTTCTGGTAGTATGTCTTTAAAAAAAGTAATGTACGTGGGAGAATTCAGACGATTAGGAAGAATGTATGGTCCAATCACGCGATTACCTAAGATACCCGTCCAAACATTCAGCGAAAATCTATGCTGATAACCACGCACTTTGACCTCATGAGGATTGTCTAAGGCCCAGACGTGACTGTTGCGAGAGTTGAAGATTCCTTCTCTTGTAAAGCTGGACTCATCGGTAAATAACACATTTTCTAGAAAATTTGGTTGGATAATGTCTTGCTGAAGAAACCAACGGGCACAGTTTACTCTTGGCTCATAGTCGCGTTCAACCAATGAGTGAACTTTTTGAAAGCGGAAGGGGTGAAGTCTTTCCTTGTTTAGTACACGCCACACAGAAGAAGCACTTGAATTGATTTGCTTTGCAACTGCTCTCGTACTCGTTCTAGGATTGAAATCGAATTTCTGCAATACTTCCTCTTCAAAAGCAACATTTCGAACTGCTCGAGGCCTACCAGCAATTACCCTGTTCCGTTCAAATGAACCAACTTCTCTCAGCCGATTGTGAGTTCTTGTGAACACCTTGTCGGAAGGGAGACGGCGGTTTGGAAATGCAGCTGCATACATTCTTCTTGCTTCGGTCGCATTGCCAAGAGCTGCTCCATACATGAAGTGAATATCGGTGTACTCCAGCGAACTAAATTCCATTACAATAATTAAATATTTGTGTAGAAGCAACGTAAGAAAATATTGAAACTGGAAATTTAAGATAGAAATAAGACCTAGGAAACGTGAGACTAAGAAATAGGAAGCACTACATCTGGTTCTTTACTTTTAATGAAACAACAATACTTTTACAAGACAAACATTATCATCTGAAAACCATTGTAAAATCATCTGTTTGCCCATATGGAGCCATACCGAGTTTCAAAGCTTCATCTTAAATACATCTGGAATTAAAAAAGTAATATTGATCTTTAAATGGTAAAAAGTGGTCATGCATGCAGTACGAAAAAAATCAATTTCTCTGTTATTCTTCGACCAATCTTAATAAATTAGGTATCATTGGAATTGTGAAAAAATTTTCTAACTTTTTTGTCTCTTGTAAATTTTCTGTAAAATGGACGGTTTTCGAGATATTCGCCATCAAAAATTTAAAATGGCCGCCATTTTGAAAAATTTCAACGAAAAATTTTTTTTTTATTTTTTATAGTTGAGTCTTTATAGCATAAATATTCATGCCAATTTCAGATCAATACAACATTTCGTTCTTGAGATAAAAATTTTTAAGTGAAAAAACAAAATGGCAGCTATAAGGATAACCGCTGAGTTTTGGACACTTCAAATATGACATTTGTAGTCTCCTAGCATCCAGGTACAATACCCTAAAATTCTCGACACTACTTCTGAAACACCCTGTATAATAGCCAGTGTCGTATCCAGGGGGGATATGGGGATGTATTGTGAAATTTGAAAAAAGATGAACATTGAAAAAATAGTGAATGAATCATGTTGAAACTAAGCCTATACTATGGTGTTGAAGTTTGTATAAAGATTTGAGCCGAAATCACAGTTTGCTATCTTAAGGCTGTTCGGTACACCTTCTTATTTCTATTTAAATTGGGTAATCTTTCTCAATATAATTATTGTTAAGATCATTATAAGAGTGAGAAAAAGTGGCAACTGAAATTTTTGAGTGGTCTAATGAGCGAGTTATGGGTTGTTGAAGTGCTAACTCCGTTTTCTTTCCAGATCATAAACGGTTTCGAATTTTCCATTGGATTTGTTCTAATATGCGTTTTTATCATTGGCTTTGTTCTCATATAGGTTTTTGCGATTAATGTCAAAATAAACAAGTTATTGAATTTACAAAAAATGCCCCTTTTTTATGAACGATATGGGGAATAAAATGTTTTAGTTTGAAAAGATACATTTTTTGAATTTTCAAGAGAAGTTCTAACAATATAGTCGAAACCGTTTATGATCTGGAAAGAGAACGGGAACTGGAAAGTTAGCACTTCAACAACCCATAACTCACTTATTAGACCACTTAATAATTTCAGTTGCTTCTTTTCCTTACTATTATAATGATCTTAACAATAATTATATTGAAAAAGATTATCCAATTTGAATAATAAAAAAGTATACCAAACAGCCTTAAATGAGTAGGCCTATTCAGGTTACTAAAACATATATTTTTTAATTGAATTATTAGTAGAATTCCATTCCATTCTATTTGTTATTCAATAAAAAAATCATATCCCTATGACATTTTCAAAGGGAAATCGAAATAATAATTAGCCAACTTGAACAAAAAAAACCCTTCAATGAAATGTTATTTTTCAGTGGAAATCGCACTAATTTGAAGGTATATTATCAACATTTTCCGGGGGAGAGCCCCCGGACCCACCTTTGGATATTCAATACCCCTACGCCCTTCGGTGACCCCCAAAGTTTAGGTTCTTCCTACATCAATGTTATGATTCCCCCATGATTTTTTTCTGGATACGCCACTGTTAACAACATGTCTTATAACTAGAAGATGGTGGAATGAAGGACGTGGAATGGCGACTACTGGCAATCAACTACTGCGTGCCACGCAAAAGTCTGGGATCCCAGACTTGAGTGCGTCGCGCAGAGGGATCACGCATTGCTGAATTGGCGGGAATCACAGAGAACTGCGCGCGTGAAGTGAAGTCAGAGAAAACACATCCGTAGCCATAGCTGCAGCAGACGATTGTGTGATTACGTCATCGCGCATCCCGCATCACGCAGTGACGCTGCGTGGTTCAGAGAAACCTAGGCTTTACCGAGCCACCGGTCTGTGAGACCAGCAGTAAATTTCTTTTTCTTGTAGTGGTCACACTGATTAACACTGCCAGCCCATCTACTCAATAGCCTCCCCCACCATTGTTATCTGTCACATTCCAGCATTTCACTCAGTTTGAGTTGTTCAGTCAGTTGTCACAGGCAGTTTCTACAAACAGTCACGGTCTGAGATACCGGGTGGCTCCAGTTGTGCAATATTGTGTCTGGTCCAGTTTACCGGGTAGCTCCAATAGTGTGGAACTTCAGTGTTTTCTATTAGACTTCAGTTTGAAATATTCAAGAATCTATCCCAATATTTTTATTCATTTCATTCCAATAATATTCTACACATAAATATTTTTCAGTGTTACTATTTCAGTGTTTTCTATTAGACTTCAGTTTGAAATATTCAAGAATCTAACCCAATATTTTTATTCATCTCATTCCAATAATATTCTTCATGAAGTAATGGAACAGCCAGGCACGAGTAAAGTAGTTCCTCTCAATGACTTGAACTATACTGTGATAAATCGGCTCCTGAATGATGAACTCAGTGATATTAGTGGTTCAGAGGATGAGGACGTTATGGATGATTCTGATGCTGATCCAGATTTTGTTCTGTGTGAAAATGATGTAGCGTCAGAGGAAGACACAGAAAATGAAGAATTTGATGAGGGTGAGGATGACGTTGAATCAGCTGTAGATGATTGTGAGGCTGCTGCAACAATAGACAGATCTCTTCCACCTTATGTATTTGGTAGACTGAAGAAAAACGAATCTGGACCACCATTCCCATGGTTTACCAAATCCCCCAACAATCAACGTGTGCGTACACCTGCACACAATATTATTAGAGGAGGTTTACCAGGACTCACAGCTGAGTCAAGAAGGTCGGGTAACAAACCTTCAAAACAAGAAATTTTCGAATTGATTTTTGACCCATCCATTATTGAATGCATGGTTATAAACACAAATGTCAAACTAGCATCTGTGAGGAACGGTTTGAGTGCAACTACCAACAAAAGTACATATAGGGATGTTGATAGCATTGAGATGAAAGCTTTAGTTGGACTTTTGATGCTTTCATCTGTATTGGAATCTAACAACGAAACAATGATTTCAATGTTTTCAAAAGATGTTACAGGGAGGCCATTTTTCCTAGCAACTATGACTTACAAACGGTTTGAGGTTTTACTAAGATGTCTGCGGTTTGATAACAGTGCTACTAGAGCTGAACGAAAAAAATTGGATAAAGCAGCTCCCATATCCGAAGTCTTCAGTAAAGTAATTGAAAATTCTAAGAAATGTTACTGTCTATCTGAGCATGCCACAATCGACAAAATGTTGATTTTATTTAGGGCAGGTGTGGCTTCCGCATGTATATGCCTAAGAAGCCTCACAAATATGGCATAAAAGTTATGTAATGTCAAACTAGCATCTGTGAGGAACGGTTTGAGTGCAACTACCAACAAAGTACATATAGGGATGTTGATAGCATTGAGATGAAAGCTTTAGTTGGACTTTTGATGCTTTCATCTGTATTGGAATCTAACAACGAAACAATGATTTCAATGTTTTCAAAAGATGTTACAGGGAGGCCATTTTTCCTAGCAACTATGACTTACAAACGGTTTGAGGTTTTACTAAGATGTCTGCGGTTTGATAACAGTGCTACTAGAGCTGAACGAAAAAAATTGGATAAAGCAGCTCCCATATCCGAAGTCTTCAGTAAAGTAATTGAAAATTCTAAGAAATGTTACTGTCTATCTGAGCATGCCACAATCGACAAAATGTTGATTTTATTTAGGGGCAGGTGTGGCTTCCGCATGTATATGCCTAAGAAGCCTCACAAATATGGCATAAAAGTTATGTGTCTTGCAGATGCAAAGACTTCCTACTTATTTGATGCTTACATATACACAGGAGAAAACAGTGATGGTGTTGGGCTTACTGCATCAGAACAAACACTCAGCAAGCCAACACAATCAGTTATTCGGCTGACAAAAAGCATACAGAAAACCAACAGAAATATAACTGCCGACAACTGGTTTACTAGTATAGAAGTAGAAGAAGAGCTTCACAAAAGAGGACTTACTTATGTAGGGACATTGAAGAAGGACAAGAAGATTATCCCAACTGAGTTCCTTCCTAGCAGTGATCGTACCATAAACTCTTCCAGGTTTGGGTTCAAAGATAATTACACACTGGTCTCAATGGTGCCCAAAAAAAACAGAGCAGTTCTGTTGCTGTCAACAATGCATCACAATAGGGAAATAAATCAAGAAAAGTCTAAGCCGGAAATAGTGTGTTTCTACAATTCGACGAAAGCAGGAGTAGACTTACTTGATATGAAGTGTGCAATCTACTCATCTAACAAGCGTACAAGAAGGTGGCCTATGGCTGTCTTCTATAGGTTGATTAGTGTGGCCAGTGTGAACGCTTTCATATTGTACATGTGCTACTCTGGCAGCGAAATGATGACCAGGTTCCAATTTACAAAGGAGCTTGCTCAATTGTTAGCACAGCCACATCTACAGAAAAGACTTCGAATACCACACCTGCGTCGAAATGTCAAGGAGGAAATTCGTAAGGCCCTTGGCTTGAACAACGAAAAAGGAAGACTTGAAGAAAATCTGACTGATAGAATGGAAAAACGCAAGACTTGTGGGAAATGTCCGGCAGTAAGGGAGAGGAAAACCCAATACAAATGCATACAATGTGAAATTCCTGTCTGCTCAAGAAAACTTTGTGTAGATTGTGCAAAGGATTTGGCTTGAACTAAGTGTTATATTTATTATAAGGAAAAGGTGAAATAAACTCTAAAAATGAAAAAAATCCACCTTACCAGTAATATTTCTCATGAACAGTACACATTTTTCATGAATTTTCGAATTACATAAATAAAAATATCAACAAACAATGCTTTCACTTCATTATCATTATACCTATAGTGAAAGTATCAATGAAAGTAGCTCCTACTATTTGCTAACTCATATGAGTTACTATCTAGCATTCTTGAGAAACATAAAAATCTATAGTCTGTTCACAGAGGCTACAGAATATCTGTGTAAGTGTGTGTGTGTGTGTGTGTGTGTGTGTAAGTGAAAATCATAATATATATATGGTTCTGGCTGCCACCATTGCTACTGACTGAGTCACACTTTTGCACACACAACTACACACTGACATCTTCAATTGAGTGTCATTTGTCCAAAGACAATTTATTTTTAGTAAAACCAGCCTGCAACATTACTCATGGCAAGGAAATTTTCAAACGAGTACAAATTATTAGAATGTATGTATAAATATCCATGTAAGTATACTGGTATTTTAATATATATACATTATATATATATATATATATATTATATATATATATATATATATATATATATATATATATATATATATATACCTTATATACTATATATTTATATATATGCATTTGAGTACATATTGAAAAAAACCTTCTAGTGTACCATAAAATGCATGCATACATGCGTAAGTTTAATATGTACTAGCGTTTTCAGGATCAGGGCTCAGTGAAGGTGTTAATAAAATTATTATTTATTTTATTGTTATAACATATTAATATTTATTATCATGTAATATCATGAAACTTGAGTAGTTTTTTTCTAGTTTATGAATTTCCTACTGGACTGACTGCTAAAAAAAGTATCAGAAAAGAAGAGAAATGAACATCATAACTTGATATTTGACCGAGCGAAGTGAGGTCTAAGATTCATTTCGACGGTTAGGCATTTCTCTTACTGTTTACATGTTAGAATGTTTAAATGTTCAAATGGTTATAAGTTGTGAATTTACGGCGAAACGCGGTAATAGATTTTCATGAAATTTGACTGGTATGTTCCTTTTTTAATTGCGCGTCGACGTATAGTATAGTATTGTATAGTATAGTATTGTATATAGTATAGTATAATTGCGCGTCGACGTCAATGTATACTGTACAAGGTTTTTGGAAATTTTGCATTTCAAGGATAATATGGAAGGAAAAAGGAGCCTCCTCCATAAGCCGATATTACAGTAAAAATCAGTTTAAAGAATTATTCAAGTGATTACACAGATGTGTGGAGAAGCCAGTCTATTGCTGTATTTCCATAAGGTCTATAGTTTCAATCAGGTACTTGTGGATGAGAATACTGCGTGAGGTCTACTGTTCACAAAACTGCTAGTAGTTCTGTGAACAGTAGACCTCGCGCAGTTATAACGACGTCCCAAACCATAAGCACATCCACACTGATACACTAACTATTTATTTGATCAGATCATGCTTACACAAGATTTAATTATCATATAACGCTTTCCGGAATTTAGCGCGAGAAAACCAGAATCTAGGCGCCCAGACGAGCTGTTATAAGTTCTTTGCATCCTATTTAATAGTCTACAATTTATAGTCATGTAATTTATAGTCTACACAGCTGTTAACTTTTTACCAAGTTACATTGAGATATTGAATTGCATGCTTCATGGCATGCAATCTATAGTCAACTCGACAGCTGATTTATGATAAATAATTCTATAGTCTGATTTTTACTCAAATATTGACGTATGAAGAAGGCTCCTTTTTCCTTTTATATTATCCTTGAAATGCAAAATTTCCAAAAACCTTGTATATACGTCGACGCGCAATTTAAAAAGGAACATACCTGTCAAATTTCATGAAAATCTATTACCGGGTTTCGCCGTAAATGCGCAACATAAAAACATATAAACATTCAAACACTTCACTGCACGGTGGGTCCCACAAGACCCATACCAGTTTCATTCTCAAGAAAGGTTGACAATTGAAAATATCTCATTCTGCATGGTGTCTCTCTACAGCCACAAAGCCAGTTATGATGTTAGTTCAACTAATAACCACTAGAATGCAGTAGTATCCAAGAAAAACAACATTCTTCACAGCTGTTATAGTTCTAGCCAATCCCACAAAATGACTGATCTTCAAACTATATAAATCATGTTTATTACGATATTTACCTATACTGTAAAATTAATTCTGATATTATAGGATTATTTTCACAGTTTCGAACTATTTTTTCCAATATAATATCAGTATTTCCAGTGAAGCAAACAAGAAAACGGTTTGTACCTTCTCATACCCAGTGTCCAACTGGCCTCCCACTGAATCATAAGTGAGGTTATGTTTTGTGAACTTTTTTTTGTGAAACTACGTGACAGGATTGTGAATGTTATTTGTGTTATTTCATGGAAATTGTTGTGATTTCTCAATTATCGATTAGGCCTAGTATTTTTTAGTTTTAATCATGGATATATTGAATGATGAACAGTTACTGTCAGAATTAGAACTTATTATGGCCATACCATACACTAGTTCTGATGAATTGGAACTAGAACTTTCTGATGATGAGATTGATTCAACAGCTAGAGATAGGGATCACTCTGGAAATGAACTACAATTAATTGAAGAACATTTAGCTCATTTCCCTGAACAAGCTCCCATAAATGAAAATTCAATTGGTCATGGGGATCATGATGATGAGCCTACAAATCAAGAAGCATCAACATCTTCTGGTTCAAGAGTAGGTAAGAAGAGGAAGAGCAATTATTTATCCACAACAACTCCCCAAGGTTTACCATCTACATCTTCTGTACTTAGTTTCAACCCCAAATTGCCTAGGCCTACAAGAAAACCACAACCAGCCAGTACTAATCAGTCACTACCAACCGCTACTGATCAGCCACCATCAACATCAAGTTCAATCAATTCAAAAAATATTACATGGAAGCATTCAAAACTTCAAAGGTCCATGGATGACATAGAATTCACTGGCAACACCACCTTACCAGATGAAATCATGAAACTTGAAACACCTTTACAATTTTTCAATTTTTTTTTCACAGAAGAACTTATTCAAAATATATGTGATGAGACTCATAGATATAGCTTACAAATGGACCCAAATAAGGCATTCATCCTCTCCAAACATGAACTAAACAAATATATTGGAATCTGTGTTATGATGTCACTTATTCATGTTCCAAACACAAGGAATTACTGGAATGATGTTCTTGGTAACCAGCTAATCATTGATACTATGCCTGTGGAATTGTTTGAAAGTATACGTAGATACCTGCACTTCAACAACAATGAGACGGCTGTTGCACCCAATGTTGTTGGCCATGATCGGCTCCATAAGATCAGGCCAATATTGGATCACTTGAATGTGAAGTTCTCAGAGGTACCACTTGAGGAATCACTGTCTATTGATGAACAGATGTGTGCAACAAAAGCAAGACACTTTTTGAAAATGTACATGCCTGGAAAACCACACAAATGGGGTTACAAACTGTTCATACTTGCTGGTGTCAGTGGCTTTGCTTATAAAGCAGAGATATATAGTGGTTTGGAAAATGATCCTCTGCTCCGTGCACAATTGGGAGAGCCAGACTTGGGAGCGTGTGCCAACATTGTAATGAGACTTGTGAGGGATATACCAAGAAACTGTCATTACAAGCTGTACTTTGACAATTACTACACCACTCTTCCTCTCCTAGCAGAACTTGAGAAGAGAGAGATCCACAGTCTGGGCACTTTTCGATGTAACAGATTTCCAGGGGTGTTATTGTCCAATGAAAAAGATATGAATAAAAAAGCTAGAGGTTTTTCCGAAGAATGTTCAACCATTTATGAAGGAGTGGAAATAACTGCTGTTGGCTGGAAGGACAATAAAACAGTCTCATTAGCCTCTTCATTTGTTGGTAAGGGACCTGTATCAAAGGTGAGAAGATTCGATAGGAAGAATCATGTATCAGTTGACATAGAACGTCAAGTAATTGTCAAAGTATACAACCGCCACATGGGGGGGAGTGGATCTTCTAGACAGTTTGATTGGGAGATATAGGAACAAAATGCGAAGCAAGAAGTGGTACTTCAGACTATTCCAACATCTTCTGGATTTGACCTTAGTGAATTCGTAGTTGCTGTACAGGAGGTGCTCTCAAGTGAAATGTACCAAAGGTCTTGCAGAATTTCGAAAAGAGGTTGCTGTTGGATTGTGCAAGTCTGGACTGCCTATTACTACATCTCGAGGGAGACCACGTAGTAGTGAAGTTGAGGAGCAAATTCAATTGAAAAAAAAGAAAGGTCCAACTGCTCCAGCTCCACCAAAGGACGTCAGGCTTGACCAAATTGCACATTGGCCTGAATTTTCCGAAAACCGTCAATGCTGCAAACTACCAGGATGTAGTGCAAAGACACACTCAAAATGCACTAAATGTGATGTTTTCTTGTGCCTACATAAGCAAAAGAACTGCTTCACTATTTATCACAAGAATTAGGATGTGGATAAATTGTATATAGCTCATCCATTCAGCAATGCGAAGTGATTCAAAATTTATTATTGGTACCTATTCAATTTAATTTCAAAAACATTATTTTTATCTATTATCTTATAGTTCATAATGATTTAATATAGAAATTTAAAATTACCTATTGAGAGGATTGATTTGGACAATATCATTTGCAAATTTATGCTAAATAAAACATTGAAACACCATGACTTGAATTCACTGATACCACCATATCAATGGTCACCCACCACTTCTGTTGATGCACAATGTTCCTTGTGGGACCCAAACCACTTTTTTGGACTGCAGGGGATTAAATTGGTGAGTTTGATTTTTTTAAATATTTTTCCTATGTTTGAATGGCTAAGTTGCTACACATATATTTTTTTCGTTGGAAAATAAAAAGTTGTGCAGTGAAGGGTTAAGAAATGCAAAACCGTCGACTTGAATCTTAGACCTCACTTCGCTCGGTCAACTAGTCCATTAGTCAATTACAATAATAATATCGCAGACCGAGCTTCACTCTGGAGTACTGAAGCATAAAAAATTCATTACGAAAGAAGAAATTATAATAACATTCATACAGAAATGTTCTATCTAATCTAATTTATCTTTATTTTTCTCGAGCAACTTTGTAAGTCTTCTTCTTTCTTTGTTGAATTTCCCCCTCCAAAGTGAAGAAGCTGCTATCGTGTGGAGAATGCAGAAGCATAAAAAAATCAACCATGGTCGAAAAAGGAGAAGATGATCAGCACAACTCTCTATTTGGTTTCTCCTGCAGCCTATAAGTTTCTCAAACAAATTATGATTTTTCCAGGCATCAGCACTATAAACCTAGCGCCGCAGTGCAGGATGGTTTCTTACAGCTTGGCGTTGTTGTCATTCGAGATGGGTGTCTGGCTTGGAAGTGTTTCGGCCGCATTGCAGGATGACTGTTAATGGTTGCCGGAAGCTCAACAGCTCGATTTTTTTCGTTATTTTTCGTGATAGAGAAATTCTGATTGCAGATTCGTTCTCAGCGACCCCAAGTTTAGCCTAAAGGCTCAGAATGTCAACAATGTTTTTGAATAATTAAAAATCATCAAGAAAAGTCATTAATATGGTAGTACACCACGTTTCTGGGTACTTTTTACTGGTGACTGGAGTTATTATTGACACACAAAAATCAAAATAATCGTGAGAAAGAAAACTGCTGATGAACGCGAATAAGACCGCCACTCAATTGTTCTATTGTCTCGGCTGCTTCGCTGAGCCTGGCTGGAGGGATCAAATAACCGACTGGTTTGTTCTCTCGTCTGTCTGCTAGGCGGAACTAAGCCGACCATTGCTGGGTGGAAGATGTTACTGCAGCCGCTCGCATTCCCACCAACGCTGCTATTATTTGCTGTCCCAGCGCCTAGTCAGATTCAGCCAAGCAACCAGCCTGCACTGCGGAGCTAGGTTAAAAGCTTGGATATCTGAGAAAAACTTCTATAGAACTGGTTTCAACAAAGATCTAATGGGGAGGATCAGAGTGAAGGCTCGGGGCATGTCATCAAAAGAAAAGTCATGTGTTCTTATGTTTGATGATATGGCTATCAAACAGGCCTTGGAGTACTCAACAAACTTGGATATCAAGATATAGGAAATTATGGCCGTGATTGTCATTTAGGCAAGCAAGCAACAGTTTTTATGATTCGGGGCCTCTATTATCAATGGAAGTTACCAGTTGGTTATTTCATAACTGAGAAAGGACTGTCAGGGGATAAAACTAAAACTCTGTTGCTTGATTGTGAAACGTTTCTCGAAAATTCAGGTCTTGATGTTAGAGCAGTTGTTTGTGACCAGTGTACCACTAATCGTAGTGCATACAAGCAGCTTGGAGTAAGTCCTGCATGGCCATATTTTGAAATGAGTGGAGGACGAGTTGTCCATGCACTTTTCGATGTTCCTCATCTTGTGAAATCAGTTCGAAACAACCTCCTCACAAATGATTTTATAATGGATAACAGAGTTATATCATTCAGAGACATCGAGGAGATGTATGCAATTGATTCCAGCAGTGGGTCAACGAGAGCTGCTCACCAGTTGACACCAAGTCATATCTGGCTGAACAGTTTCCAAAAAATGAAGGTTTTGCTTGCAACACAAATTTTCAGTCATACAACAGCAGCTGCTTTGAAAACTGTGGTAGCAACTGGTCAATTGAGAAGTGAGACAGCATTGGATACAGCTGAATTTATTGTGCACATGAATTCCCTCTTTGATGCCCTTAACAGTAAGAAGAAATTTTCGAGAAATCCAGACAATTCTGCTCTAAGCAAAGACAATTTTCATGTAAACAGTATTTTGAAGACATCATTAGGGATATTCCAAAAATTCGAAAAAGTCAATGCAAAAAAAGAGGCCACCATGCTTTGAAGGATTTTTGTTGACAATAAATTCAGTGGTGTCTCTAATCGATGCTGAGGGAGTGGAATACCTACTCACTTCTCGATTGAATCAGGACCCAATCGAGAACTTATTCTCGTCAATTAGACAAAGGGGTGGATGGAATAGGAATCCAACAGTTTGGGTTTTTAGAGGATCTCTGAGACTATTCAATTTGAAGTATTTGATGGAGCCACCTAGGACATCAAGTTATACTTTGGATGAAGATGAGATACTTATCATTCACCAAAATGAAAAGATGGAAGGAATAGTTCCAGAAACTATAGAAGATGTTCAGTCAGTGGAAACTATGTCAACTGAATCTTCCAATGAATCTTCTTCATGCTCCGAAACTAATGAGACATCCAGGAGCCTCCCAGGAATAGACAACTTTGAAGCAACCACATTAGAGAGCTGTTCACAAACGTATTTTGCTGGGTACTTGGCTTACAGATGCTATCGGAAATACGTTTGTGAAAAATGTCTCAACTCACAATATGATATGAACTCCAATCTATCTAGCACTGAAGAACTTTTAATTATGAATAGGACGTTTTCTAGTATGAGACTGCAAGAAGGAGGTGGGTTGAAAGCACCATCGAGAGCTTTCAATGAAATAGTCAGCCACTCATTGAAAATGTACAAGGCTTTTTTTTCAAAAAAATCTCATTCAAGAATAATGTCTTCCCGAAAATTTCTCGAAATAGTGCAGTTGCACGACTAATGAAAATCACAATCAAGAAACTCGATTTTTCAGATATTAATGATGAGTGTCAACAACACAACATGTTCACCTTGAAATTGCTCTTCAGAGTATTGATTTTCAAGCAGTGTCGGTGGGTAACATCATTCTGTAAGAAGTCATCCATTGAAAAAGTGAAAGTTTTGCAAAATATTCGAGGCTTTGGCATCTATGATTGGAACATTTTCATTATTTGGTTACAACCGTTGTAAAGTTTCGACCCTCAGGAGAGGGCGGGGTAATTGGGTGTCATCCAGCTTTAGCCTAACTCTACCCTGTTAGATTTACAGCTCATCCCTGGGTAGGGCCTACACAATTTGAAAATGTTCTCATCTGAAATCAGATGTCTGTTGCTGCAACATTAGAAATGTAGGTCTACAGCATGTAAAAATTGTATAAATAGTGAAATAAATAAATAGACGTTCATTGTAATATATGTATATACATGACTTGAATTATATCATAAGAAAGTAATATTATATCAAAGAAAGGGAAGTTTGTCATGATTAGTTAGGAATTGGGAAAATTGTAATATATGGAGAAGTAGAACAAGCAGGACTAAAAATGCACCCGCCAAAATTTGTTAATTTGAATTACTCAAGTTCCTGTATAAATTGTAGTAAATGTATATACATAAAACAAGTAGCATTAGAAATGAACATATTATGAGAATTTTATAAATTTGAATTAATAAGTTATCATGTAAATTGTAATATATTATGCATGTATGTAAACAAGTAGCACTAAAGATGTACATATCAAATTTTGAATGAATTGGAATTGATTAATTATTATATAAATTATTGTAATATTGTTATATTTGTATATTCATAGAAAAGGTAGCACTAGAAATGAACATATAAGAATAAATTACATAAATTTGAATTAACCCTAGAAAGCTAATCTATCGTGAAATTCACGAGCGCGTTTGGTTATTCATGTGGTACTCCCCTCTGTCTAGCATGATGGACTCGCCCAACCGGTTCTGTGCCTATCTGGCATGCATCTATCGGTCAGTCATCGGTGTACTGTGTTATGAGAAGCTAGTTTCGCTCAGTCTCAAGACGCTCGTAGAAATCACGATAGATTAGCTTAGCTGTTCGGTTTTTTTTAAAAAGTACAATGTATTGTTTTTCATTGAAAACTGATAATATTTTGTTTTTTTGGTAGTTTTAGTGCTAAATAAGTTTTAAAAATGAATCAGAATCTCAATGAAAGTGAAATTAATAAATATTTTCAAGAGAGTAGTACAAGTGATGAATCAAACATTGATTCTGAATCAGATGATGAATTGCACCAAATTGAACATGATGATGTTATGAATAGTGATGACACTGATAACGACCCGGACTACAATCCTGTTGCAGACCAAGGAAGGCCAGGGATTTTTGAATCAGATGAGGAAGAACCTCTTCCACCAGAGAAGAAGAAGACTGCTGAAGTAAATACTGTTGTTTCTCACTCACCTGCTGCAATACAACCAATAATCTCAATTCCTGCAAACACATCTTCATCTGTAAGTCAACCTATCACAATCGCCAAACAACATGGTTTGCCTCATAACAGAGAAGAAAGGCCCTCAACATCAACAGCTGATCCACACTTGGTAGTTTGCAACAAAGTTAGTCTTCGAGGGAAAGATGGACATCGTTGGACAAACAAACCAACAACACATATGAATAGATCTTCAGCAGCTAGAAATATTATTCACATATCACCTGGATGCACTGATACTGCTAGAAACAAGCTAATACCAGTGGAAGTTTTCAGACATTTTCTAACTCATGAAATAAAAACCAAAATTGTGCATTACACTAATTTGAAAATCAAAGAAAAAAGTGCAAATTATAACCCTCCTAGGAAAACCGTTGCTGCTATGAGTGATAGTGAGTTTGATGCTCTGTTAGGGTTGCTGATACTTTCAGCTGCTCAAAAAGACAGTCACCTTCCATCTTCTGAAATGTTTAACCCACAGATCAGTGGTGAGAGATATCATGCAACCATGAGCTGTGATCGATTTGACTTCCTGTTAGAGTGCTTACGTTTTGATGATTCTGCTACCAGAGCTGAAAGGAGGGAAACAGACAATTTCGCACCAATAAGGGAAATTTGGGAATTATTTATTACTGCTTGCAAAAGTTCATACAAACCTGGCTCATTCCTTACTATTGATGAGCAACTACTTGCATTTCGTGGAAGATGTAAATTTAGGATGTACATTCCAAACAAACCAGACAAATATGGCATAACGTTAGTTTTAATGTGCGACAATGCCACAAAGTACATGATTGATGCTATACCATATACTGGAAAAACAATGTCCACAGAAGGTTTACCTCAAGCTGAGTTTTTTGTGAAGAAGTTATCAACGACTTGTCATGGATCCAATCGAAATATAACTGGTTCACGTCTGTTCCACTTGCAACCTCACTCTTGGATGATCCATACAAACTCACTATAGTAGGCACACTGAGAAAAGACAAGCGAGAAATCCCTCCTGAAATGAAAAATCCCAAGGGAAGAGCCATAGGGACAAGTATGTTTTGTTTTGATATGCCAAAAACTATGGTTTCTTACAAGGTTAAGAACTCTAAAGTGGTTTTACTTCTATCAACATGTCATGAGAAACCAGTGATTGATCAACACTCCAAAAAACCCCAAATAATCCAGACCTATAATGCTACAAAAGGAGCAGTTGACACATTAGACCAAATGTGTCACCAGATTTCCTGTAGTTGTAAGACTAAACGGTGGCCTCTGTGTGTATTCTATGGAATCCTGAACATTATTCTAGTGAATTCATATGTCATATATGTGACAAATTTTCTGAAAAGGGGACAAAAACCACTGTCAAGAAGAAAATTTGCAATGGAGATTCACTACAGCCTCATTGAACCCTGGCTGAAAGAGCGAATAAAGTGCCCAACTTTGACCCGGAAACTCAGAGAATCTATCGCCAATATTTTGAAAGTTCCAATGCCAGACAGGGCCCAAAACCTTCCTCAAAACATTCCACAAACCATATGTGGGATATGTCCATCAAAGAAGAGGAGAATGACTGAGAAATGCTGCTGCCGCTGCAGCAAACCAATCTGTGCAGAGCATCGGGCAAAGTGCTGTGTTGACTGTGCCCAGGACTTGTAATACATCATATATCAACCTTACTTGTTTGTATTGATATGAATAACCGATTAGTGTTAATTATAGTTTGAACTTGTATCTAGAAACGCTTGTTTCAATCATTTTTCCACCAAGTCGTGATTTTTATGATAGATTAGCTTTAATGTCATTTTTAGATAGATTAGCTTTCTAGGGTTAAAATAAGTTGTCATATAAATTGTAATACAGTATATGCATTATACTTAAAAAATGTATGTAGCACTAAAAATGTACATATCAAATTTATATGGATGAGAAATGATTAATTATTATATGAATTGTAATATATGTATATACGTAACACAGCCACAAGCCGGTCCCTAGCCCGGGCCCAATCTTTGCGGTTGGGGAATGTGGAGGGGTTGTACTAAAATTTATGGAATTCAACTTTTGATATTTTGATGTGATTCAGTTCATGTACAGATTTAGAATATAATTTGAAATTACTAGACTGCATAAACCTGTGGCACTAAGAGAATGGTTAACATGATTTTATTTTATAACTTCAAATCTCACATCAAAAACTCTATTAATCTAATATTTTGGTGAGAATTTTTTCCGCTGGGGATGATGCCCACGTCATGGTTTGTTTAAGGGTGATGAGACTGATGATGATAATGATGAGAGACGTGACCTGATATGTGTGAACATTCTTATGTTCTCCTGGGTCCCCAAAAACAAAGAGAGACTTTTTCAGAGATTCGACTGTATTTCATAACAGAGCTTACCAGATCTTTTTTTGAACAAAAACAATTTTTGGATAGAACATGTTTTTTCAAAAGAGGACTGGTTGTCTGTCCAGTCTGAAACCTGGAAGAAATTGTTAGTTTAACTTCAACAATAAGAATATAACAATAGTTAACACTCACTCTTCCTCCTACTCCATCTCCTCCTTCTTCCCCTTCTTCTTCTTCTTCTTCTTCTTCTTCTTCTTTTCCTTCCTCTTCTTCTTATTCTTCTTCTTCTTCTTCTACTACTTCTTCTTCTCCTTCTCCTCCTCTTCCTTCAGCTCCTCCTCCTCCATTTTTATCTTCATTTTATTCATCTCCATCTTATTCTTCTTCTGCTATTTCTTCTTGTCTTCTTATTATTCTTTCTCTTCTAGGAGGAGGAGGAAGAGGAGGAAAAGAAAAAGAAACAAAGAAATAGCAGAAAAATAATAAGGAGAAGAAGAAGAAAATGAAGATGAGAATGGAAGAGGAAGAGGAAGAGAACGAGAAGAAGATGAAGAGCTGAGAATAATAGTGGAAGAAGAAGTGAGAAGAAGGAAAATAAGTACAAGAGGGAAAGAAAATGATCAGAAGTTCTTCTTTTTCTTATCTTTCTTCTCCTTATCTGTCATATCCCATCATCACTCCTCCTACTCTTTTCTACTCATGATCATCAAATAATATTTTCTTCTTATTTTTCCCATTATTCTTATCATCCTCCTTTTCTTCTCCTTATCATATTAAAGAACTTCTCATATCAACAGATTATGGAAAAATAGAAATTATATATATCCATAATTCAGCTCTAGAGTTGTCAGAGCATAAAGCTACATGTCACAAAGGAATGAAATTATTGTTTGTCTTTTATAATAGGCCACTAATTGGCCTTTGGTGAGCTTGCAATATTATTGTTGAGGCTTCCTCAGAAATGATTTGAAAGCCTGGCAGGCTGCCAGTTGCAGCTATAAAAAACCGGTTCTAAAGACTGACACTCTCCTTCCATACTCCCATGCCAGCCCACTTTTCTCCTTCCACTCATTACTAGCCGTTACAATCGACTGTTGATATGCATATGCTTATGTGATCTGGTGGGACAATGCAGAACTAAACGATGTAACTCAGGTAAAGAAGAATCTACTTTTCATTACTTCAATGGGAACATTATATGGGACTTTGAAACGGCTACCTTCGATCAGTAAGTGAAAACACACACACATTGGATGTACCCAGTCAATTTGTTTCAAATTTATTTTTGATAACTACAATCATTCATATTATTCACTAGGATTGATCACCACCTTGCATTTATTCTTACAGAGAAAAAAACTTTTTCAATTTACTCACTCTGGCGAGTTAATTTATACAGTTTTATCTATATAAAGTTTGTCATGGATTAAGAAAACATCATCTTCTTCCATTCATATTATATTCAAGTTGTTTATTCGACAGAGGCTGGCTCAAACAGCACTCTGGTTTGTGGACTGTATCAATTACATCGAGAACTTTTTGGGGTTGTCTGGCGTTGGGTAGCAAGTTGAACAATTTAAATGGCTAAGTGCACAATAACATGGGCCTACCTTCATGTCCAAATCCTCCTTGCATCTAGGATCCCGGGTCCAGATCACGATACGAGATGAGACAACACTTGTAATAAATAACAATAAATCAATAGATTACTTTGCAAAAATCGACATTACAAGAAGTGAGCTGTTCGATTGGCTCGCAAACAACAACTGGCAGAATTATGCTATACGCATCACCCTTCAATTGCCCCCTCCACCACACAACGCCAGACAACAAAGGGGAACATTCATATAATGTCTGAACATTCCGCCCACCTTGGAAGAACTTCCAATAAGAAAAAAACAAAAACCACCTATAACGAACCGTACTAGGGAAACTAGGAAAAAAAATATCTTCACTCCTCAGGGGCCATTGAGGAGACTTATACAAAAGGAGTAGGAGGCCCACGGAAAGGAGAGGGTGGGACGAGAAATAATGACTATATACAACCAATATAGATAAAAACAAGAAAAGATGCAACTTGGGAACCTTTCCCACATGTAAAACAAGAAACAAAAAAAAACTAACCACTAAACTTATTGAAGTTCCCTTCAATAAGGCCTAATCTTCATCAATAGGGAGGAGACATACCCTATTGACAGCCCTAGTTAGACTTCCCTTTGCAGTCTGTACCTCCACCACTCTCACAACTCCATCCTGTCCAGGGAATATCTTCGTTATTCGACCAAGCTTCCAGTGAAGAGGGAGTAGGTTACTTTCCTTTAAGAGAGCCATATATATTATATATATATATATATATATATATATATATAATTTGTATCCTATGGTATTGGGGAATAAAATGAATGGTACACCATGAAAAATTTGATACATATATCAAACGAATAATCTCAAAGTCAGATCAATATAGAAAATATATAGAGCAACAAAATATACAATGAAACAAGAACGAAATCAAATAAAATATCAAGTAAGAGATATTGTGCTCTATAAATTTTGGTGACATTCCATGGTAGTGGTTGGCAGGCAAGTGGGCAAGTTCTACTTTTCTTTTCACAATTTCCATTTCCGACTTGCAAATTTACTTAAAATTTGAATAATTTGCTACTACGCCATTTAAAGGTTCAAATAGTTTGTGCCAATCTATTAAATTATTACTTATGTCACCTATCTGATATTTTATCTGCCCTCGAGCCATATCCAATACATAAACTGAACAGTAAACATTTACAAAATCTTATCATTTCTAGAAATATATATAAATACATTTGAATCGGCTCACTATTGCCGCCCATCGATTACTACCATTTGATTGGTTCATGCAAATTTGTTACAGTATACATGCGCCTACGTACCTCCTACTTCCTTAATACATAACTTTATTTTTATTTTGGGTTTTTAGTACATTTTTTACATGCAATACAATTTTCTAATGTTTATAGGTTGTTTCTCACTTTATAACAATTAGCCATGTGCTTTTTTAGTTCCTCTAGTTGCATACCATTTAGTTACAATAAATTTCTGCCAAGGTATCTGGCTAGATTTTACGTTATGTGACTCAATCGATCATTATGTCGCCGATCAATAGATATTTTACACCTAACCTCAAATTTTCAATACTTTATATAATATTATATATAAGTGGCAAATTATTTCTATTTCTATTCAGCTGTTCTAAATTTAGCCATGATACCTGATATTATCTAATCTTTAAAAACGTTATCGCATTTGGCAATACTAGACTATTATTCCACTTTAGACCTATAAATTTCTTTCAAGTAGGGATTTTATTTGCCCATCAGATTTTGATACGTTACAAACTTCATGTAATAATCTAGTTACTAGGACAACCACACAAAGCTCCCATTTCTTCACTACCTCCACGGATTCTATTATCAGACAGTTTGAGATTCAAGAACACTTTACAATTTTCCAGTTCATGAGAATTATTACATTCAATACATTTCAGCTCGTCCGATTTCGATTTAACAATCATAGCTGAAGCTTTGTAATTTCCCATAGTGGGTTTTGATTTCCCAAACTAATTACGTGAGGAGGCTTCTGACGATGTAGATGACCCCAATAAATCAGTGGATTTAGTAGCCTCTAAAATAAGAGCTTCATGATTCAAAAATTTTTGGAAGTTTTTCAAATCGGATACTGCTCCATTTCTTAGCAGTCTCTGCCACTTCTCTCTCAATTCTTCAGTCAGTTTTTTACATAAGACAGATAATAAAATAACGGAATCGACCAGTCAATAACTGAATGACCAATTGGTTTTAGTGCTGCAATATACTCAGCTAAATGAGTGATGAATTCTCGTAGCGAGTCTGGTTGCTTATTAACTGCTGGCATATCAAAAATTGCTTGCAAGTATGCGTCAGTCAGCTTGTAAGAGTCATTGTAGCAATTCAATAATAATTTCCATGCCTCAGCATAATGATCACTTGTCAATGGGACTACAGAAATGACTGACAGTGCATCACCTCTCAGTACAGACCGAAGATACATATGTTTTTGTATGTCAGCAATTTGACCATTATTATGAACCGTGGCTTCAAATAAATCTTTAAATTGACTCCAAATTTTCAAATAGCCGTCAAAAGTCATTAAAGGAAGCTCAGGTAGGGCAACTGTCAAGATATTTCCAGTTGTAGGTGAAGAAGCTACATTGGAAGAACTAATATTCAAATTTGTTTGAGTGGATGGTAAGGTTTCGAGAATAGCCTTGACATTGAAATAAAACTCATCAAATTCACTCATCAGCATTTCAAGTTCAGTTGTTTCCAATCGAGGATTTTGTTTGTTATGGTAGCTATGCATCTTATCTATTATATCATTGAACTCCACCAGGTGGTGATTGATATGCTCACCCATAACTTTCAATAAAATCTTCGTTTTATATTTTTCGGATCCTTTTCAACAGCTTCAGCAATTTCATTAATCAGTTTTATTTTACAAATTAATGCATCTCTTTGAAACGTCAAGTCTTCGATAACACCCATAGTGAGGCAATAACAGTGAGCACTCATTGAGAGAGAGAGAGTGAGACAAAGAACCAAACAAGAATAAGAGGGAAAACACGAGAGCAGGTGACACAATGGAATGAACAATGGCTAGCTTATCTAATCATACACGCCTAGCCAGCACTTCAACTTATGCTTGGTAGAGAATGATTGGTTACAAGGCTAATAGTACCATATCGATACTCATTGGAACAAACAATAACTGCTCTTAATAACGAAGTAACAACAATAATCAATGCAAATAACTGCAAGTATCCTTTGAAAAAAATAACAGTTCCAGTTACTGTTACAGCTAGATGATGTATAAGTCTTTCTCTACTTATTGACACAAACTTGCCAGTCCAGCCTTGTGGCGCCAATGCAACAATCTTATGCAATTAAACTACGACACAATTATTTACGAAAATATTACTTGTTCTACTCAATTTCCAACTTAAATTGAGCCCAAATTTCTTAAGAATACCACAAAGAAAGCGTATATTCATCTACGACCTCAAAAACAAGCCATATACACAGAGAAACCAAGAATAAAATAGGCATAAAAACGACAAACCTATTAGACAATATTTCAAACTTATGTCCTATTCAAATTTGATTAACAAATCAATCCGGATGGTTGGACCATGTTTATTCGACAGAGGCTGGCTCAAACAGCACTCTGGTTTGTGGACTGTATCAATTACATTGAGAACTTTTTGGGGTTGTCTGGCGTTGGGTAGCAAGTTGAACAATTTAAATGGCTAAGTGCACAATAACATGGGCCTACCTTCATGTCCAAATCCTCCTTGCTTCTAGGATCCCGGGTCCAGATCACGATACGAGATGAGACAACACTTGTAATAAATCACAATAAATCAATAGATTACTTTGCAAAAATCGACATTACGAGAAGTGAGCTGTTCGATTGGCTCGCAAACAACAACTGGCACAATTATGCTATACGCATCACCCTTCAATTGCCCCCTCCACCACACAATGCCAGACAACAAAGGGGAACATTCATATAACGTCCGAACACAAGTGTAGAATATCAGGGCAGGGTTACTGTTATTATTAAAAAAACTCTGACTTTTTTTCTCAGGGGTATCACAGTAATTATTACAATTATTACTATATATATTATTTTATTGTGATTGCATGGGACATGAATGAGGATGGGCAACTCCCGTGTGCCAATGCCGAACTGCTAGTTGAACATGAAGAGAAAAATTCAATGACTTCTGCTGAAAAATTATTATTCTCAATGGACCTATCACAGATTCTAGATCATGAGGAAGAAATAGCCGATTTCATCCTGCATGCACAACCAAATACATCACAGGATATTGTTATTGATAATCAAGATGGACAACTTGACAAATCAGAACAGCAGACTTCAACACCGCTAGTAACAGCAATGGAAGAAAAAACTATTGCTTCATCAGAAAGTGACTGTGACAACTCAGATGAGGATCCTAACTATGAGGGTAACTCTGATTCAAGTAGCATTAGCAATGACAGTAATACAGGTAGGTCACTGGTACAAAATTCTTTAATTTCTTCTGACAGTGATTCAACTACTGAAATACAATAGAGAAAAAGTAGAAAAAGGAAGGCAAACACTGCTCGATGGCAACTAAATAGGGCTAAACGTTTGAGGAATAGTGGGAAATTGTATAAAACATTGAATAAAGGAGTAGAAGTTCCTCAACGAAGAATGAGACAGCCTTGTGGAGTTAAGTGTCGACAAAATTGAAGGGCTGAGAATGAAAACAGGCTAAGAGTGACATTTTTTCACAATGTCGTTTTATTATGGATTTCTATAGCAGGAGTCGGTATCTAGTGGACACAATATGAACTATGTTGATTTAGTCATTCGTTTTGCCACCAGGGGTGCTATAAACATAACCGCGTTAAGAGTTGAGAATGAAAACCAGAAAGTAAGCACTTGTCTTGTTTTCATCCTCAGACAAAGCATCCACTCATGCTTTCTCCGACAGTTGAGAGGTTATGTTCGCCGCCTACAGACACTTTACTTATTGTGTTGTTAATGAGTCGTGGTTAATGTGGTTGTGAGTGGTAACTTTATTTTAACAATGGATAGTGATGTGAGTAGTGTATTCAGTGAAATAGACAATACTGATTCCGATCCGGATTCTAATTTTGAACAAGATAATGGAACTGCAAAAAGGAGGAAAAGGAAACGAAACATTGAAAAGTGGGTTAAAAATGTTACAAAGGTTAACCGCAATCAAGGTAAGCAATACATTAATAAAAAAAGAACTGTTGTCCCTCCAAGGGTTTCAAAGACCTGTTCATGCTCACGAAAGTGTACAGATCAACTTTCTGAAAACGAAAAAGCAGATATTCTAAAAAATTTTAACGACTTATCTGAGAAAAATGTTCAAGATGCTTACCTCTCAGGTCTTATAAAACTGAAACCAGTTGCACGGCAAACATGTAAGAAAGATAAGCCTACCTCAGTTAACAGTGACAATAATGACTGTTTGTCTTTGAGTGATGATGATTCCGATGATGTGACACATAAAAGAAATGCAACATTTAAATATTTTATATGGCTCTGTTATGTATTTGTTTTGTTGGCTAACTTGAAACACAGTCAGGTACTCTATGCTCTCTGCTCGATACATCTATGCTCGGTTCCTTGTCACTTGCTGTTGAAATGTCTAGAAGTAACCAGCTAAATAAAGAAATAATGAGCAGCAGCAAGAAGAGTTTTATTTTACTTCAAGAAGAGTTTTATAATACTACAATGGCGACGAGGATAACAGATAATGAGGAAAAAGTGAACGTAAAAATTATCAAAGGGATATTATAAGTGACATTGTAAGTATAGTTTACGTAAGTATAGTGGACAAATTATAGAATGATGGAAAATCCTGCTAAAGCTGGTGGTACAGATAGAATAGTCGTCACAGGGACGATAGGGAGGGTTTATGAATTTGATTTAAAAGAGAACTGGTCAAATTGGCACAAACGACTTTCCTTGTATTTTTCTGCAAATGATATTACTGAGGCTAAAAAAGTCCCTATTCTATTGACCTCAATTGGCACGGAGGGTTATGGCCTGTTCAAAGTCTTGTGCACACCTGCTTTGCCTTTGTCAAAAAGTTATGCAGAACTGGTTGAACTCATGTCTAATCACCTTCAACCCAGACCAAGTGAAATCACTGAACATTACAAATTTAAAGAACGCCTTCAAAAAGATGACGAAACTATTGTACAGTATATAGCTAATTTGAAAAAAAAACTGTCCATGAACTGTGGGTTTGGGAATAACTTGGAGTCGGCTTTGCGTGATCAAATCGTATGGGGAATCAGAAATACTGGTATTAAAAAACGTTTATTAAGTGAACCTGATCTTACTTATAAAAGATGCATTGAACTGTCTATTTCTCTTGAAACAACTCTTAGTGGTGTAGCTGAATTGAATGCAACTAGTACAAAAATTAATTACAACAAAAAACAAATTCAAGTAAACCTAGCAGACCTAACCTTACGGCGAATCCGCAATTTTCCACAACTAAAGGAGATCCAGGGCAATGGAAAAAATGCTACTGTTGTGGAAAAGCAAATCATTTGAGTAAAAATTGCCATTTTCGAAACTATAAATGCCATGTATGCGGTAAGCAAGGTCATTAAAAAAATGTATGCAAGGTAAGAAAAACTTCAGGTAAGCAAAACAATTATGTTGAATCTGATTCTATTGTATCTCAATCTAAAACTTTAACTGAAGAATTCAACTGTCTTGATATTGCTTATATGAATAATCTACGAATTGAGAAGTCAATTAATTATGTAAAGCCTATTGAAATGAAATTAATTGTCAAAAGTAACCCTATCAATTTTGAAGTGGATACTGGTTCTGGCATTAGTGCAATATGTTATTCTGATTTTATAAAACAATTCCCGGACTTGACTGTGAAATTGAAACCAACTGATGAAGTATTTCATAGCTATGTAGGTGATCCTATTGAACCGGTAGGAGTAGTTCATGTAAATTGTGCAATCAACAAGAATTGTAAAGAAAAAAGTTTGCAATTGTATGTTATGAAATCTAATAAAGATGAAAGAAATGTTTCACCAATATTAGGACGTTCTTGGTTGCAAGCTCTTAAGATAGACTTAGGTCAATTGAATAGTCATTGTAAACCAACAATTCAAGGTTTGAATCAAGTAAATGATAATGAATTGGAGCTAGAAAAGGTAATAAAGGATTACCCAGTAGTTTTTTCCAACAAATTAGGAAAGTAAGTTATACTAAACGTAAATTTGAGTTACATCTCAAAGATGATGCACGACCAATATTTTGTAAACCAAGGCCAATACCATATGCAATTAAGGATAAGGTTGAACTTGAAATAAATAGACTTGTTAATGAAAATATTCTGACGCTTGTAGAATCTAGTGAATATGGTACACCTATTGTGCCATTGATGAAACCAGATGGGTCAATTAGGTTATGTGGTGATTACAAAGTCACCATAAATAAAATGTTAATGATTGATCGACATCCAATTCCTAGAGTTGATGATCTTTTTGTAGCTTTAAGAGGTGGTAAAAAATTTAGTAAACTGGATTTATCAAAAGCATATCAACAAATAGAACTAGATGAAAAGTCAAAAAAATTGGTAACTATATCCACTCATAAGGGATTATTCATGTATCAGGCAAATCAAATATAAACGGGATTTTTGTTCCTGAGCGTCTACCGTTGGTAGGACTGGGACCGCGCTGCTAGTACGCTTAGGTGGGGTCACTATGAGTGCTGAGAGCCAGTCGTCCCACACTTCCAGCCAGTTTTTCAGTTACAATCACGATGTCGGAGCAACAAGTGCACCCTTCCACTGTGCAAAGTATTATTATAAAATTTCTTGCTTCTGAAGGAGTTCCAGCGACGGAAATTTTTCAAGGATCTGTCAGAGAAATGCAGCAAGGTTCACGGAAGTAGGAAAGACATTTCTGAGTCGGATCGTCACCTGTGACGAGACGTGGGTCCACCACTACACTCCGGAGTCAAAACAAGCCAGTATGGAGTGGCGGAGGAAAGGGGAGGCAGCCCCTGTGAAAGCCAAGACTCGACTGTCAGCTGGCAAGGTCCTTTCAACCATCTTCTTCGACCAGAGAGGCATTTTGCTCATTGATTTTTTGCACGAGCGACGCACAATTAATGCTGCTTACTACTGCGAGCTGCTGACCAAGGTGAGGGATGCATATCATCGCAAAAGACGAGACTAATCGATTCGAAAGGTTATCCTCCTTCACGACAACGCAAGGCCCCATACTGCAGCTCTAACCGTCTCAAAACTGAAAGAAATGCACTGGACTCAACTGGAACATCCTCCCTACAGTCCAGACCTATCGCCCTGCGATTTTCATTTGTTTGGGCCGCTTAAAGAAGCTCTAGGAGGGCAAAGATTTGAAGATGACGAGGGCGTGAAGGAGTTCGTGCGCAATTGGCTCGTGACGCAATCAGCTTCCTTCTACATGCTGGGATAAAAAACCTTCCCGCTCACTGGGAAAAATGTATTTTTAAAGCAGGAGACTATGTAGAAAAGTAATTTGTATTTGTCATTCATTTATCAATAAATAATTTTCATTTCAAAATAAAATCCCGTTTATATTTGATTTGCCCTCGTTCAATCGATTACCTTATGGTGTTCGGCATGGAAGTGGACTGCTGCGCCCGGCCATAGAATCCATATTGATCATTGTGGTCCAATAAAAGGAAAATATTACTTATTGATCACCGATGCTTATTTCAAATGGTTAGATGTTATGGAAGCCTCTAGCTTAACAACCGATTGTACTATAGATTTGTTGAGAGTGTACTTTGCAAATTGGGGTATTCCATTGATACTTGTGAGTGATAATGCTACTTGTTTTAAGGCTGATGAATTTCAAAAATTTGTACTTAGAAATGGTATAAGTCACTATAAAACCGCACCATTCCATCCAGCCTCGAATGGAGCAGCGGAAAACGCTGTAAAAACATTTAAGAATAAGATAGAAGTTTTGTCAAAGGAAATGTCAAACGTGAAACAAGCTATTTCTAAATTTTTATTAGAATACAGGAATACTCCGCATTGTACTACTGGAGTTTCTCCTGCTGGATTACATGTAGGACGTAGATTGTTAACTAGACTTGACCGAATCAAACCTATTGTACTAGCACAAAAGGTATTGAAATCTGAAATCCCGGCTAGGACTTGTAACAAAATAAATTTCTCGATTGATGACATTGTTTATGTTAGAAATTACAATAAGAATAAAAGTACATGGATAAAAGGAAAAATTATTGATCAAGTGTCTCCTGTAACTTTCATTGTAAAACTGAAGATAATCTAATTTGGAAAAGGCATGTAAACCAAATGAGGAAATTTGATGAACAGGAAAATGTACCAATTGTTGATAATAATTTGAATTTGGATGAATTGTTAAAAGGTATTCAAGGTAATGAGTTTGTAACACCTCCGGAGGTGATAGTACCTAAACCTATTGAACCGGGAGAAGTACCGAAGTTAAGGTCTCCTGAACCTATTCCTATTTTGAGAAGGTCGATGAGAACCGAAAGCCTGTCAAAAGATTTGAATTGTAAGACAGAAAACAGAAAGCTGTCAACTGATTTATAATTGATTTATATTTTGTCAACTGATTTGATTGATTTGTATTGGAGTTATTTGATTTGCAGATTTGCAATAATTGATTTCTATTGATTTGTAATTGAACTTGTAATTGAACAGTAATTGAGTTTGTATTTTGATTTGTAAATTTGATTTCTATTTTGTTGTAACCTGGATTGGTACTTTATTTCTTGTATTGCGCTGTCATTTCTAGAGTACTGCTATTTGAAAAGTATTGAAAGGTTAATGATTTTGTTTAAGAATAAGGAGTATTTATTCATAATGTATAAGTATAACACCTCAAATAAGGGAGGAGAATTGTTATGTATTTGTTTTGTTGGCTAACCTGAAACACAGTCAGGTACTCTATGCTCTCTGCTCGATACGTCTATGCTCGGTTCCTTGTCACTTGCTGTTGAAATGTCTAGAAGTAACCAGCTAAATAAAGAAATAATGTGCAGCAGCAAGAAGATTTTTATTTTACTTTCCTTAAATACTACAGGTTCAAAAATAAGCGAGTGCATCTATGCAAAATGGCTTTTTGTGGCCTTCATGGTATTGGGAAGGCCCGTGCAGGCCGATTATGCAATCACAAGCGAGGCAAGTCACAAGGATCTAGGGCTAACAAAAAACCTGAATATCTTATCGATCAGGTAAAAGAACACATAAAATCGTTTCCTAATCAATCAGTCAATACTCTAGGCGGGAGTCCTCCAGAAAATATTTATCATCTGACCTCAATGTAAGTAAAATGCACGAGCTTTACCTACAAAAGTATGAACCTGATACTTACCAAAAGATACAGAATGGGGAAAAATGCAAACCTAATATTTCTTATGAGTATTACCAACACATTTTTAATACTCGTTTCAATCTTTCATTTGGAACACCTAAAACCGACGTTTGAGATGTGTGTGACAAGCTAGCAATTCAAATTCAAAATGAAACTGATGACGATAGGAAAAAACAGTTGGAGCGTGAGAAGACATTGCACCTAATGAAAGCAGATAAGTTTTATGAGGACTTGAAAGAAAAAAGAACCATAGCGAAGGAGGATCCTACTGTAGAAACTCTTTGTTTTGACTATCAACCAAACCTGCCTCTACCTGTCCTCCCTGTGGGTGAAATTTTCTATTCAAGGCAGGTTTGGTTTTTTAACCAATGCTTCACATTAGCCAAAGATGGCACGTCAAAAATGTTCATGCTTGATGAAACAACTGCAAAGAAAGGGGGTAATGAAACTGTCTCTTTCCTCCAACACTACTTTGATAACTACATTAGTCCGGATGTCAAACATTTATTCTTGTTCGCTGACAACTGTAGCGGACAAAATAAAAACAAACTTCTTTTGATGTTTTTGTCATGCGTTGCAGCTACTGGCCGCTTTGAAACTATTCAGATGCACTTTCCTGAGCCCGGTCACTCTTTTCTGCCACGTGACAGGACTTTTTCTAACATTGAAAAGGCAAAAAGACAGAAGGAATATGTTTATATACCAGAGCAATGGTATTCCCTTGTCCAACAAGCTTCAAAAAGGTCTAAGTTTGCGGTTGTCAATGTCTTACAATCTATGGTAAAAAACCAAGCGGATCACTTGTCACCTTTGAAAAGAAAATTAAAAATGAACATTCTGTCTTCCAAATAAGTAAGTACAAACTTTTTCGCTATGAAGGCACTACAATCCATGTCTCTAAGACTCATAAAATGGAAATGGGTGAAGAAGTTTTCACAGGTTTTGTGGAAAACATTGATGTCGGAGCTATAAATCTTTCAGATGTACCTCTTTTGTACACTAAACCAGTACCAATGAAGACAAAGAAACTTGAAGACGTGAAATGTTTGGCTACTAAATATGTTCCTCAAATTTACCAACACTACTATTATGGCCTAGAAGCTCTTCAAGAAGAAGCTCTTCGGGAAGCTGAAAGTGACAGTTCAGTGTCTGCTGAGGATCACGAGTAACAAAATGTCAGTAAAAAAACTGTAAACAAAAAGACTGTATATCGTTTTACAAATAAAATTTACTCCAGACAATTTAATGAGCTCTTTAACAATAAATCAATTTTTACCCTTAACCTGATTTCTATTTTTTTTATTGAGAATGAAAAAAAAGCTATATATATTGTAGTGGAAAGTTCAGTGAAGATGAAAGATTGAGTATTTCCAATAGTTATTGGGCTCTGATATAACTTTACAGAGAAACTTCATTTCTATGCAGAAAGTAGCTCTGATGTACAGATATCCAACTCAAAATGAAGGTAAAACAAATCGTATTAATAATAATGCATTTTACATGAAAAAGAATGGCGACAAGTTGAGAGTCTGTAAAACATTTTTTATGTCTACATTAGATATTAGTCAGCGGTGCATTCGTACGGTAATTGAAAAGATACAGCATGGAGATTTTCTTGGCAATGACATGCGTGGTAAACACATTAACCACAAAACTTTACCACAAGAGATTAACGAAGGAGTTCGAGCTCACATTTCCTCTATTCCAACAATTGAAAGCCATTATATTCGAGCTCATAGTGAGAAAAATTACATTGAGGGAGGCAAGTCTATAGCTCAGTTACACAGAGACTATGAAGGGGAGTGTGTAAAGAATGGAAAACCATTTGCCAATATTACAATGTACACCAGAATTTTCAATTATGAATTTAACATTAATTTTTTTACCCCGAAAAAAGATCAATGCCAAAAGTGTGAAGCATACAAAAACTCCAATGAAGAAGAAAAGAAGCAACAAGAAACCAGTTATACATTACACCTAGAGGAAAAACGGTTGAGTAGAGAAGAAAAAGAAAAGGACAAGAAAATGGTAAGTGATGAATTCAAAGTTGCGTGTTTTGATCTGCAAGCTGCACTCACAACTTCAAGAGGGGACGTTAGTTCTTCCTACTATAAATCAAAACTTTCGACCTATAATTTCACAGTATGTGATCTAGAAGAGAAAGGACAAGGAGAAGTGTACTGTTTAATGTGGCATGAGGGGCAAGGAAAAAGAGGAGCTATTGAAATAGCAACATGTATATTGAAATATCTGGAGATGAAAGCAGAGGCATCAAAATCAGATGATTTAGAGATTGTCCTATATTCTGATAATTGTTGTGGACAACAAAAAAATAAGTACTTAATTGCTGCACTCATGTATGCTGTTGCAAATTGGAATATTAAAACCATCACTCACAAATATTTAGTCACTGGGCACACTCAAAATGAAGGAGACTCAGTTCATTCAGTAATAGAGAGACAAATAAAAAGATCCTTGAAATCTGGACCAATTTACGTACCAGACAAAAACAGTAATATATAGTTCTGGTACGAACAGCCAAAAAGACGGGTATACCATACAAAGTCTTCGAGCTCAATAATGATAGTTTCATTGATGTGAAACATCTGACAGAACGTACTTCCGGAAATCTTAACAAAAATTCTGATGAAGAAACAATAAAATTCAACGATCTAAGTGTAGAGTTGAAAAAATCACTGTGGACCATTTCTTCTACAAGACGTCTTATGGAGAGGTATAATATAAATCTGTAAATGTAAAAGAATGTAGAACAAGAAGAGTCCACGATTCATTGCAGAACTTTGAGCTCAAGAGAGCATACAACGAGCCCTTACCTATATCAAAAAATAAAAAAAGACTTACTTAGTTTAATTGAGACGAAGGCAATTCCAAGTAACTATTCTCATTTTTACAACAGTTTGCGGGCAGCTGATAAATAATAGAGGAGAGCAATAAACTATAACTCAAATAATTGGAGCCTCATAACAGAATTCTACTTTCAACAAAAATAATAATCGTAGTACTTATTGAATTATTAGTCAACACACTAAACAATGAGTTCTCAAACAGCATTCTACAATAATAATTATTTTTTGATCAGCAAAAGTGTCAGTTTTGCTTTGAAGTGAATTTCCATTTCCATGAAAGAATGAATTTTTGTAACATTCATTGAATTATATTTTTTATTGACTTTTACTCAATTTCTTTTTCTTTTGATTTCCCTTCGTATATTGCAATAAACGATGTGATTCCTGGTCATTTCAGTTTTTAATTTTCTGGCACAAGTCTAAACCTACCATGGCTTCGAGCATGAATACTGGCACAACTCAAAGTGGGGGTGAATTTCACTCTACAGAGAGGGTAGCTGGGTCTGAAATCGAAAAAATATTATTATGTCCTGTATTAGAAGAATATAACGATACAATTACACCTATTTCATGGCTTTATCTTTAGTTTGTTGTTTCATTCTTTATAAAACTTTCTAAAAAGTATAAGATCCTTCTGAATAGTAAGTAGGTTACAAATGAAAATTTGAATTTTATTATGTTACAGGCTACTTGCAAGTGTAAATATAAACGAAAGAAGCCAAGGAGATGCTATTAATTGAACTATATCGACTTTCAGAAGAACAGCAGGGGACATACCTTATGAATCGGGTGGAAATAGTTCCAGTTTCTAGGAGGCGGCATGGAAAATATGAAGATCCTATGAGAGTAAGCGACAATCAACAATGATATACTGTTCCTACCGGTACTGGCCTCATACAGGTATGTGCCAAGACCTTCAAAGACATATTTGGATTAACAAACAGTAGATTGCAGACACTCAACACTAAGAAGAAATTAGGAGATGTTGCGCACAGTGACAAGAGAGGAAAGAACCCTAACTCGCACAAGCACACAAGAAAATTTACTGAGGAAGACTGCAGCTTGATTCGAGAACATATTGATAGTTTTCCAAGAGAAGAAAGCCACTATGGAAGACAAAAAAGTGCAAAGGAATACCTTTCTCCTGATTTAAATTACCATAGGATGTATTGTGCATTCAAAGATCTTCATCCAGAGTACAAAGTATCTTATCGATATTACCAAAAAGTATTCAAAAAATACTATCGCAAGTTGGCTTTTGGCTCTCCAAAGACTGATTCATGTAGGGTTTGTGACAAGTTGAATGCGAGGATAAATTTATGTAACAAGACTACCCGTGAGCACTTTTCTCTTCGAACTGAACTTACCTTACATCAAAAAAAAAAGCTCAGAAGGCACTCATGTTGATGAATAACAGCATGAATGAGTCGCAATTGCCCCAGAGTAATATTTGTTGTGTTTCGATGGACATGCAGCAGGTGTTATTTTGTCCCACCCTAACTCACAGTGACATGTTTTATAAACGGCAGTTATCCAATTACAACCTGTGTCCATATTGGTGAAACTGGAAACAGTTATATGTGTATGTGGCATGAGGGAATTTCAGGTCGTGGGGGTAACGAAGTATCTTCTTGCTTCCTCAAAGTTGTGCAGCATGAACAGTTCTCAACAAAGAAAAATGTGGAAGTTTGGTGTGATAACTGCGTCGGACAAAATAAAAATAGAATGTTGCTGATGGCAGCAATCTATTTAGTTGCTAAAGGATGTTTTGATAGAATCGATATAAAATTTCTTATATCTGGCCACAGTTATATGCCATGCGACAGGGATTTTGGCCTTATAGAAAAAAGAAAACGACGCTGTAAATCAATGATACCAGAGGAAATTCAAGAAGTAGTAAGATCAACAAGAATAGCTAAACCGTTTAAAGTTATACAAATGAGTGAACAAGATTTTTTCAATATTTCATCTGTTTCTGATTCTTTCATAAATTTAAAATTTCATATTACTAAAGTTCAGTGGATCCGCAATTGTAATGAAAATCTTCCAAAAATTTTAACAAGAAATAAACTTAATGAAATAGAGGACTGGAAAATTGAAACAGTTTTCAAAAAAGGCAAAACTCTTGATCATGTTGCAAGTTTAAGCAGCCTACCGAGGTTGACTATGACGAATAGGGTGAGTGGTGAAAAGAAAAAAGACTTACTTTCAATGTTGGAGTTTATGGAGGAGAAATATCACCCATTTTATAAGGATTTGTGTGAATAGACACTGTTCATTTCCTTATTACAAAAGTTGGACTTATATTGTTTTCAACGAAAATGAACATGACATTGTATTATTGTCAAAACTTGCTTCATAAAATATTTTTTAAGGTTAATTCTGTTGTATTGTAAAAAAAATAAATATGTTAGATAAGTCAGTAAGAGTTAGTTATAGAATTTCGAGATTCTGATATTCAGAATTTATTTGGTATAAATAGTAAAATTAATATTAAAGAAATTCAGTTTGTTCATAATGGAGAAGGTGTTCTGGGGTCAAAAGATGAAAATAGATTTCTTATTATTTTTTTCAAAAAATAAGTTTATTTTAATTAATTTTAGTGTAAAATTAGTAATTTAATAGAAAAATACCTGTTAGTGAAAAAATATAATCTGTTAGTGTTTAAATTGTTTTTTAGCTCAGATGAGAAATTTCCATTTTGGCACTTAGGTTATACGATTTTCTATTTTCACTCCTCAATTTTACTTTTGTATTTTTTTATTCAAGTAATTGACTAGTACTGAATATTTTAGTGATGAGTGATTTTTGCTACTGTACTGTAATGATCAAGAACTCCATATCTGTCATTCCTTGTATATTCTGTTTATTGCAAATTATGCATTTTGTGAATATTCCTTGATTATACTCGCGCTTAGCGCTCGGCAGGGGGCTTCGCCACCTGCACCCCCAGTAGGGTGGGTTAGCAGCAGAAGCATTTATGCGCCATTACTATTGCTCTCCTCTGATAATAGGACAGGTACTATTCTCTGGCAAGAATTTTTTATTTTTTTCTTCTAATTTCTCTTTATCTTCTTAATTTCATTTAGGATTATCCATGATTTCAACTATTGTAATATTATTTTATTTGAATTAAAAGTTCATTACATTGTGAGGAATTAAAATTACATTGTTTACAGGATTCTAATTATTATGTTTTTGTAAAGTTCTGAAATTGTCCATTGCATATTTTTAGTATTTCAATAACAATATTTCGAGAGCATTCAAGCATTTCATTCCTGCATTTATTTTGTATGTAACTTCATTTTACTCATTAGTAGATTATTATTGGTAATTTATAATTTATTGTTTGCAACTTTGTCATAATTGCATTTCTTTTACTTGGTTCCTTCAGCTTAATCAATCAACAATTTTGGGTACTGTTTACTATTCTTCCCGCCCATATTTGTAACTGATTAGATTTATAATCATTCATTTGGTATTGAGAATATATAATTATATACAGGGTGTTTCAGAAGTAGTGTCGAGAATTTTAGGGTATTGTACCTGGATGCTAGGAGACTACAATTGTCATATTTGAAGTGTCCAAAACTCAGCGGTTATCCTTATAGCTGCCATTTTGTTTTTTTCACTTAAAAATTTTTATCTCAAGAACGAAATGTTGTATTGATCTGAAATTTGGCATGAATATTTATGCTATAAAGACTCAACTATAAAAAATAAAAAAAAATTTTTCGTTGAAATTTTTCAAAATGGCGGCCATACCTAATATATTAAGATTGGTCGAAGAATAACAGAGAAATTAAAGACCATTTAAAGATCAATATTAATTTTTCAATTCCAGATGTATTTAAGATGAAGCTTTGAAACTCGGTATGGCTCCATATGGGCAAACAGATGATTTTACAATGGTTTTCAGATGATAATGTTTGTCTTGTAAAAGTATTGTTGTTTCATTAAAAGTAAAGAACCAGATGTAGTGCTTCCTATTTCTTAGTCTCACGTTTCCTAGGTCTTATTTCTATCTTAAATTTCCAGTTTCAATATTTTCTTACATTGCTTCTACACAAATATTAATTATTGTAATGGAATTTAGTTCGCTGGAGTACACCGATATTCACTTCATGTATGGAGCAGCTCTTGGCAATGCGACCGAAGCAAGAAGAATGTATGCAGCTGCATTTCCAAACCGCCGTCTCCCTTCCGACAAGGTGTTCACAAGAACTCACAATCGGCTGAGAGAAGTTGGTTCATTTGAACGGAACAGGGTAATTGCTGGTAGGCCTCGAGCAGTTCGAAATGTTGCTTTTGAAGAGGAAGTATTGCAGAAATTCGATTTCAATCCTAGAACGAGTACGAGAGCAGTTGCAAAGCAAATCAATTCAAGTGCTTCTTCTGTGTGGCGTGTACTAAACAAGGAAAGACTTCACCCCTTCCGCTTTCAAAAAGTTCACTCATTGGTTGAACGCGACTATGAGCCAAGAGTAAACTGTGCCCGTTGGTTTCTTCAGCAAGACATTATCCAACCAAATTTTCTAGAAAATGTGTTATTTACTGATGAGTCCAGCTTTACAAGAGAAGGAATCTTCAACTCTCGCAACAGTCACGTCTGGGCCTTAGACAATCCTCATGAGGTCAAAGTGCGTGGTTATCAGCATAGATTTTCGCTGAATGTTTGGACGGGTATCTTAGGTAATCGCGTGATTGGACCATACATTCTTCCTAATCGTCTGAATTCTCCCACGTACATTACTTTTTTAAGAGACATACTACCAGAACTTTTGGAAGATGTGCCTCTTGCAAACAGATATAATATTTGGTTTCAACATGATGGTGCCCCTGCTCATTTCGGAAATGTTGTTACGGACTTTCTGAACATGACCTATCGTCAGCGGTGGATTGGGCGGGGTGGACCAGTACCGTGGCCCGCACGTTCACCTGACCTCACCCTTTAGATTTTTTTTCTGGGGCCATATGAAAGACCTTGTTTACAGCACGCCAGTAGAAAACGAAGAAGACCTTGTGGCAAGAGTGGTTGCTGCAGCAGGTGCCATTCAAGATGATGAAAATGCTTTTATAGCAGTTCGACGGTCCATGATTGAAAGGTGCAGACTGTGTAATCAAGTTGAAGGACGGCATTTTGAGCAATTGCTGCATTAGTATCAGTGAACCGATTTGAGTGAAATTAATATTTTTCAATGTAAAATAAAATTTGGAGGAAAGTTATTCTTGTATATTTCTGTAATAAGAACGGTTTTCATGAAATTATAAAAAAAATTAATATTGATCTTTAAATGGTGAAAAGTGGTCATGCATGCAGTACGAAAAAAATTAATTTCTCTGTTATTCTTCGACCAATCTTAATAAATTAGGTATCATTGGAATCGTGAAAAATTTTCTAACTTTTTTGTCTCTTGTAAATTTTCTGTAAAATGGACGGTTTTCGAGATATTCGCCATCAAAAATTTAAAATGGCCGCCATTTTGAAAAATTTCAACGAAAAAATTTTTTTTTATTTTTTATAGTTGAGTCTTTATAGCATAAATATTCATGCCAAATTTCAGAAAAACTGGCTGATAATTGTGCATGCTGCATCACATGGGCTTCAGTACATGTTCCAAGGCCTGGCTTGTAAGAATGCTGTAAAAGCTGCGCTCAACATCTAACCAGTGTGCACTTGAGTACATCACCCAACTTGCTCACGTTACAAGCTTGATACCTGGCTTGTAGCATCTCTGGCCCACACCTAGGGACGTTGCAATACTATTGCTACCAGTAGGCACTTTTCTTTTGATTCCAATGATATCGGTATTGGAGGTCAACCACGTATTCAGGACCAAAAATTTTCAATAAACTACCAATAGCTATTAAAGAAACAATTTCAATCAATTCATTCAAATCTATGTGGCATTCTGACACATATTCATATAATACACTTGAGGCCACATTTTCTTAGATCAGCAAATAATCAACCAATTGTATTAATACTTTGTAAATAATATTGTAGCTTATATGATTTTGTAATCATGTCTATATATTAAATAAACTCCTCTGGTCGTGTTGTACCCACGACCAGAGAAATTATTATTTTATCCTGATCAACACACAGCTATACTAGCACTCGGCAGTCCGAGCGAGAAATACTGTAAATCAACGTCCAGCTCAAACGGGCCAACTTGCTCCGTATACCGATGTATTGCTCCCAGCCAGTCAAGCGCCGCCGGCTTGCATTGCCTTGCCAATACGTTCTTATGAGAGATAGAAGGACCTGAATTGTGTGGCCCTTCAATGTGCCATGTAATGATTCGTGGCCATTGTTGAACTCTTACGGATGATTTGCATGGTATTTCAACGAGAGTTTATACCAGTTGAATAAATAAATGAATTTATTTCCTCCTCAAATTACAAATTACAGAAGGTAGAAATTAATAATAGAATCTTGGAAATTATACTGACCACGTATCCAGTAGTGTGATTAGATAATCGAAGTATAATTAACAAGGTAAAAACATTATCAACTTGAATAATAAAAATAAACTAGTATGAAAAAAAGAAAATATAAAAAGCTGTGAGTCTAAGTAATTGAGATTGCTAAAACATTACTGAAACTACTGCCTGTAGCGCATGAGATAGAAAAAAGAAAAAGAAAAACAAATAAATTGAAACAGCCCAGAAAACCAAAAACTGGGATAAATGAAATCCATTAAAGTGTGATAATGTAATTAATATAATACCGTACATGCCTTAGTAGAATAATGATTTAATTGAATAATAATATTTTTATGTGAATGGTGCTGTTGATAACATTTCTAACCATCCATACGTCGTTCACTGTAAATAACCAGCTCTTTGCTCTCTCACAAAAGATAATACAGGAATCACACCTTCTCAATTCAATTAGCAATTTATTGTAAATATGAGGTCCTAAGTACATAAAAGAGTGCCTAAAAATTTCCCTTCTCATATTGTAATGAAGATTTTCCGTGCCACAGTTTCCGCTTTTCAAATAAAACAATTCTAAAAACGAATAACTTTTGGATTGGCATTATTTTCAAATTTACATACAAAGGAAAAGAGCTCTCTCTTACATTTCTGAACAGTATTTATCTTATATAATGGTTTTGGGTTATTCTTAACTTATTAATAATAGTTTTAGGATCCTTGAGATACCCCGACAGTGACTGGAAGAGGCTCGCTGAGGCATTTGACAGTTCAAAGTTAATTTATATTGTATTTTATTAGTATATTATATTGAACTATTGATCAAATAACCTAAAGCATTTTAAAGTGTACGTTACTGTTTGATTTGGGTGGGCCCGGGGCCCCGGCCCACTAGGCCCTTATGGAAGCGCGCCACTGTGCAGCCAATGCTTTTCAATTCGCAGTCTCCTTTTTTTCTCTAGTGGCAAAAATTTACAATTTTTTCTCAGCATCTACTCTCTTCGTTGAGCTATTCTAAAAAACATGTTTCCAGCCTTACATTAAAACCTTTGTCCACAACGAGATGGGAAAGCAGGATAGACGCAATCACACTCTAAGATATCAAATAAAAGAAATTTACGATGCACTTGTAGAAATCAGTGACAATGATGAGACCGATAAAATGGTTGCTCATGAGGCAAGCTGTTTGGCAAATGAAATCCGCGATTTCACCTTTCTTTGCTCTGTAGTGATATGGTATGATGTTTTACCTCTATCAACGTAGTCAGCAAATCACTACAAACTATTGAAATGGCAGTGTCCCAAGCTGTCAGTTTACCAGAGAAAATGGAAACGTATTTCAAGTTTCTCAGGATTGATTCAAAATTCCAGGGCTATTTAACTGATGCTAAAGAACTAGCTTCTAAGCTAGACATTGAGCCACCGAAAATTAGAAACACCGCCTGATCAAGAAAGAGAGAAGTAAGAAGACAATTTGATTATGAAGCTGAAGATGAAAGTATGAACCTTGATCTGGAGACACGGTATAAAGTTGACTTCTTTTTCAAAATACTAGACACAACTGTCAAAATGCGTGATTTCACCTTTCTTTGTCCTGTAGTGATATGGTATGATGTTTTACCTCTATCAACGTAGTCTGCAAATCACTACAAACTATTGAAATGACAGTGTACCAAGCTGTCAATTTACCAGAGAAAACGGAAACTTATTAAGTCTCTAAGGAATGATTTAAATTCTCCTCAATCGCTCTAAACAAAAAGTGATTTGGAGAATGTAACACTCTAAACACTCAAGGAGTGTTGGAGAATCTAACACTCGATTCAAAGAGTTTCCTCAATCGCTTTAAAAGTTTCAAGTCAATCAATTTTGTCAATTATCATGAATTAGATAAAATGTATTTACAGTTGTAATTATCTGATAGAGTTTTAACATAGAAAGCATCACCCATATGGATAATCATAACCCAATTTTCGAAAAAAATTTAAAACTAAAATCTCAAATAAATTGGTTGATAGATAGGGGCAGCTGCTAAAATAATTTACTTGAAGATGTTATTTAAAATAACAAAACTATTAGTAAACATTTATTGGAAATGTATTTTTATAACCTGACAATTGTGTGATCACCAAAACTAGTAGTTACAATTTGTATTCTTGTTTTATTATTTTATTAATTTTAAAGAGTAGAAGACCACCCAAAGAATAGTCAATACTTAGTTGATGATTCTCTTAGTCAGTCAAATAGTAACTGTGAAGTAAATTTAAATGAGAGTAAAAAATCAAACTTGGTTGTAAGTCATTGGAATACTCAAGGCGTTATTAACAAATTAGATGAACTTTATTGTCTTTTGAACAAGAGTATAATGTTGATATATTTTGTATCTGTGAACATTGGCTGGCAGTGCATGAACTCTCAGTGATGGGATACGACTGCACTAGTGCTTATTGCAGACCTGGGCGAAGAGGTGGAACGGCAATTTTTATAAAGAATGGTCTTGTTGGTGCTGAGATCTCCTACCTCATAGATCTGTCTGTTCAGCGGGTGTGTGAGATTTCTGCAGTCTTAATCAATGATCTAAATATTATCTGCATTGAAGTTTACAGAGTTCCAGAGGAGAGTAATTTTGAAAACTTATTGATATTCTTTGTAGAATGCTGGACTTGCTCAATTGCAGGAATAAATCCAATGCTTCAGTCATCCTCTGTGGTGACTTCAATGTAAACATATTGTCTCAATCTAGTCATACTGTGATATTGAATAATTTATTACATAGCTTTAATCTTAATTTGATAGTCAATGAAGTAACGAGACCTGCCTATGTTGGACATGAATTAGGTTCATGCATAGATAATATAGCTTCATCTATTCATCGGGATAGAATTATTTCTGTAAAAGTTGAACCGATGGTAGTCTCGGATCATTTTCCATACTATGTTGGATCTGGATTCTAAAGTAACTTATGATTCTAATTACAAGTTTCAGAGTTCTAGGAAAATTATTAGGCCATTGACGTATTCAAATATTCCTTTATTCGAATCGCTGATTAGAATGATTAATTTGATTGAGATCTATTCTATTGATTCTTTGGAGTATAAATTTATGCTTTTTCAATAGAAAATTTTTAACTGGTGTTGAGCTATGCTTTCCTGTTAAGAATGTCATGTGCAAGAAAAAAGCTGCTCCTACCTGTAAATGGTATAATGATGATATTAGACAATTAAAGGATGACTGTTTGCTTATGTATGAGTTATTCAGACAATCAGGTTTGGTTCATTACAAGGATAAGTATAATTTATTAAGAAACATATTCAAGAAGACTGTGAGGGAAGCCAAATTCAATTACAATTGTAATCGTGTGCTGAAAGCTAAAAATAAACCCAAAGAATTGTGGTCTATTGTAAAAGAGAATCTGAACAAGAACGATGTAAGACAGTAAACAAAATGATTGCCTGACGGCAGGTGGTTTTAATGATTTCTTTATTGAAAGTGTTGGTAATATTGTTCAAAGAGTACCTACCTCTGTAAATTATATTTCTTATTATCTTGACATTCAAAAACAAGATAACCCTGTATTAAATTCTTTATCTTTTTCATGTATTACTGTTGAGCAGGTGTATAATTCTATTTTATCTCTCAGTAATAGTGCTTGTCTTGATGTTTACTATTTAAATTCATGTTTTATGAAATTGGCTGCACCATTTGTATGTGAAGTGTTGTGTTACCTTTTTAATATTTGTATTAAGGATGGTGAATTTCCTAAATGTCTGAAATTAATTAAAGTTATTCCTTTATTGAAAAAGGGTTCATCTCTGGATTACAACAATTATAGACATGTTTCCATTATTCCTATAATTTCAAAGATATTTGAGATGGTACTCTATAAGCAAATCATAAGCTATTTTGAAAGTAATTCACTGTTCACAAATAGTCAATTTGGATATAGATCTAAAAGAGGTACTCATGGTGCTATATCTGAATTCATGAAAAACTGTATTAACTGGCTGGATGGTAAGAACAAAGTTTCTAGTAGTTTTTATGACATGTCAAAGGCTTTTGACATCATATCTCATGAGATTTTGATAAAAAAAAAACTCCAGTTTTATGGGTTTGATGATGTGTCTATTAAGCTTATGATTTCCTATTTAAGTGATAGATTTCAGGCTTCTTTTTATAAGAGTTCTCTTTCTCATTTTTTGAAGGTTCAGACAGGTGTACCCCAGGGTTCCACACTTGGACCTATACTCTTCATTATTTATACTAATGACTTGCCAGCTGCTATAAGTAATGAAGATATTAAGGCTTTTATGTTTGCTGATGATCTGGCAGTCCAGATTAAGTGTGAAAAGATTTTTACCAATTTGAATGTATTGGGGCAGATTAATGCAACTATTGAGGACTGGACAGCTGCTAACTTTCTTTGCCTCAATAAAGATAAGATTCAGTTGTTAGATTTTGACTTTGGTTGTAAGACAGATATTAGTTATGTCAAATTTCTTGGCATCACATTGCAGAGTAATAAGAAATGGGAAAATCATATTTTTTTATTGAGTAAGAAAATATCTAGAGGCATTTTTATGTTATGTAGATTAAGAAATATTGTTAGCATTGATGTGTTGGTAGCTGTATATTATGCTTACATTCAGTCACACCTGTTGTATGGTATTTTGGCATGGGGGAGAGATACCAATATGAAGAAACTTTTTGTTGTACAAAAAAGGGCCATCAGGATCATTTTGTAAAGTAGATAGTAGAGCACATTGTCGACCTCTGTTTAAAAAACTTAATATTATGACTGTTTATGCTTTGTATGTGTTTGAATGTCTGATGTATACCAGAAAAAATCTTTCCATCTTACCCATAAATAGTAATATTCACAATCATTTTACAAGACATGCAGAAGCACTTAGATTATCACAGTGCAATTACCATTTAACTTTGAAAAGTTTTGTTGAATTTGGAAAGAGGTTATTTAATAAACTGCCTGCTAATATTAAAGAATGTGATATTAATAGTTTCAAGTTTTCAGTTAAAAAGATTCTAATTGACTGCTGTCCATATGGTTATGAGGATTTGTGGTGATGTCTGTGTGTTTTCTTAACTGTGATATAACTGTTTTAAAAATGTTTATTATATTATATAGAATTTGCTTATCTTTGTCTTCTTTTGTATATATTACGATGTGACTGTGATGACTATTTATTGTTATATTTTAGAATTTTTTATTGAATTGTTGACTTTGTCTTGCATTTTTGTTAAAGTGTTCTGACAATAAATGAATCTTGAATCATGAATCTAGTACTATAGTTTTATTTTATAAATACAAGAAAGTAGCCCTGAATTCATACATCATTTAAAAAATTATTTATTATATTTTATATATAATAAATATTAAATTTATTACATAAATTTAATATTTAATATAAAATTAAATTTAATATTTAAATTTAATATAAAATATCATATTTATTAGATAATATTTTCCTATATTGTAAAATTAATTCTAATTTTATATGACTATTTTCACAGTTTCCAATTATTTTTTTCAATATATCAATATTTCTAGTGAAGCAAACAAGAAAACGGTTTGAATGATGAACAGTTACTGTCAGAATTAGAACTCATTATGGCTATACCGTGCACTAGTGTTGATGAATTGGAACTAGAACTTTCTGATGATGAGATTGATACAACAGTTAGAGATAGGGATCACTCTGTAAATGATCTACGATTAATTGAAGGACATTTAGCTCACTTTCCTGAACAAGCTCCCATAAATTAAATTTCAATTTGTGATGTAAATCTTGATGCTGAGCAAATCATAAAGCATCAACATCTTCTGGTACAAGAGTAGGTAAGAAGAGGAAGAGCAATTTATTATCCACAACAACTCCCCGAAATTTTCCATCTACATCTTCTGTGCTTAGTTTCAACCCCAAATTACCTATACTAGGCCTACAAGAGAACCACAACCAGCCAGCAATAATCAGTCACTACAGTCAGCGCTAATCAGTCACTGATCAGCCACCATCAACATCAAGTTGAATCAAATCAAAAAGTATTATTTGCAAGCATTCAAAACGTCAAAGGTTAATGGATGACATAAAACTTGAAACACCACTACAATTTTTCAAAACTTTTTTCACAGAAGAACTTATTCAAAAAATATGTGATGAGACTCATAGATGTAGCTTACAAATGGACCCAAATAAGGCATTCATCCTATCCAACATGAACTGAACAATTAACAGGTGAGGCATATTAACGAGCGATTTAAAAAAGCGCGCGAACCAAGCTGCGTTGGATGGAGGTGGAAGGGATAGCGTCAGTTACGTTTGGAACGAAATAGCATTTATACTTCGTTTAAATTAACTTCCAACTTGGAATGGACATGCGCAGCAGAGAAGGCATACAGTGGCAGGGATACAACGGCTATGTTGCCGTTGCGTATCGGCCAGCGTTCCCTAATTTCCAGGGAGTATTCAAGCGCTCATGTTAAACTTGGGAAGTTTCCTTTCTACAATCACAGTCTCGACTGACTCTATCCGACAAATTGACAACTACGCTTCCACCTATGACTCAATCCATCACTGCAATTGGTAGATCTCCCTCAATTTCTCAGCGCCGCAAATTCCTCCAAGACTGATTTACACGAAGTATAGTGACAATGGAGCGCCGGACCCCACAGCATCGTGCGTATGCAGTCAAAGCATTCTATCAAAACGGTAGTTCAAAACAGTTAGCACGTCGTGCATTCCGCAGACTTTTCAATATTAACCCTAGAATGATGGGTATGCGTAAAAATTACTCATGAGATGTCATCAAGCCAAACACCGCCTACTACAATGGAGGGAAGGGGGTGCGCTGCCAGTTATGCCTCCTCAAGTCAGTTGGCCAGGCCACAGGCAGCCGTTGAGTATGGATGGATAGTGCATCATTTCGATTTTCCACAGCTCCTTTCCTAAAACTTGGTGAGTAATATCTACGCATGTCCACACATAACCTCATTTGATTGTACATATTTTTTTGCATATCCACAAAAAAGTTGTGTTTTGCATGCGTATTTTTTACTTATTAACACTCTTGATAGTTTTTATTATTGGAATATTCACACACATAACCAACAATAGATTTACTGCCATATTTGTCTCTTCTTTGACAGTTTGTTTGATCAAATCTGTATTGTCATGCAGCAAATATTTATTATGCTAAGCTTTTCAACATTGTAAGTACTGTATAGTTTATACTCGTATATAGCTCATATCTATGATTTATACTAGTTATTATTACTATTTGTATTCTTTGCAGATGCAATGGAATCTGAAAAGCTGAATGATGAAGAGATTTTAAAACTAATTGAAGAAAGTTGTGATGATGTCGAAGTCGGAGACACGCCATTTGAAGAAGATGAGTTGGATACCAGTGAAGAGGAAAGCAGATTACATCGATGCTGATCCTGACTATGAGCCAGAATTAGAAGAAGATATAGCGGATAAGCTGCAGAGAAGTATCAGGAAAATTCAAGAGGAAATTCAAGTTGTGCAGGACCAAACAAAACATACATCAAAAAAGAGGAGAGCATCACGAAAAGTAGGTGCATCACGTATATCTCAAGTTAGGCCTGATGTAATGTTTCCATCAGACAGAACATCAGATATTATAGATTTTCCAGGAAATACCGTAAAAGTGTTATGGAATAAAGGAAAGAATGAATACACTTGGGATTGTGACAGTTTAGTTCAAAGAGGCAAAATACCACAAAAGAACATTGTACACATCATACCTGGTCCTACACCAGAAGCTTCTAACAAATTGCAACCTTATTCGTGCTTTCAACTTTTCTTTTCTGACGACATTATGAGCACAATCCTAGTTCATACTAGCAGTGAAATCACTCGCCAAAGAATTTTGTATAGCACAAACTTCAAGGCAAACCTTTCTGACACTAGTATTATTGAGCTAAAAGCTCAATTAGGTATTCAAGTGCTTTCTGCAGCCCTCAAAGACAACCACATTACAACAGAAATACTATTCAACCCTTCATATTGCGGTGATCGCTAAAAAGCAAGCATGTCAGAGGCTAGGTTCAGGTTTCTCATAAATTGTATACGTTTTGATGATAAGGACACATGGCCACCTCGTTTAGCAGAAAGTAGACTTGCTCCAATATCAGAAATCTGGGAGTACTTGATGAGAAACCGAGAAAAGTATTACAAGCCAGGAGCATATTATGTGACTATTGACGACCAGCTTGTTGGATTTAGAGGAAAATGCAAATTTTGAATGTATATTCCTTCTAAACCCGGTAAGTATGGTATTAAGGTCTTGATGATGTGTGACAATGGATCAAACTATATGATCAAAGCAATGCCATATCCAGGCAAAGGCACTACACCCAAAAATTAACCTTCAGCAGATTTTTTGTGAAGAAATTGGTTGCTCCAATAAGAGGAATCAATAGAAATATCACTATGGACAACTGGTTCTCTTCAGTACCATTAGTGGAGAGATTACTCAAAGAAGTGGGTGTCGTGGGAACAATAAAAAAAACAAATTTTCCCAAAGAGTTTGTGGACATAAAGTTTCAAGATCGGGAGCCAAATTCATCAATGTTTTTGTTCCACAATGAAGTCTCTGTTGTCTCCTACATGCCTACAAAGAAGAAACTTGTTACATTGATTTCAACATTACATGGGAGAGAAATCTGTGAATGAGAACACTACGAAACCAGAAATAGTTATGACTTATAACTTTTCCAAAGGAGCGGTTGACAGTTTTGATCAAATGTGCCACTCAATGAATCACAACAGAGAAACGAAGAGGTGAACTATGTGTTTGTTTTATAACATGATGAATAAAGCAGCTGTCAACTCATTCGCCATTTACAGTTTCAACTACCTCAAGAATAACAAAGATGGCAAAGTTCCCAACCAACAGCTACAGTTCATGTTGACTCTCCACCAACAGCTTACTGAAGACTGGCAGGAACAGTGGCTACAGATGACGACAATCAATAGATCATTGATTTACTTCCATCCAATCCGTCCTTGGAATTCAAGATGCTCCTCCGAATGAAATGCCTCAAGAAAAGGGTCCAAGAAAATACTGCAGCCAATGTCCATACACAAAGAGAAGGCCTACAACAACATACTGCCTCTTTTGTGACAAAGCAGTTTGCTTGGAACATCAAAAGAAAATGTGTTATTCTTGTGCTGAAAATTGTAGGAAATAGTTCGAAGAATGATTGGTATCCTAAGTCAACCTAACTTTTCTATTTTGCTCAAGATAATTTTATCTAAAATAACTTGAAACATACATAATATGTACTCCGATTTTCTTGTTTATACTAGTAAAATAAAAGTTTCACTTTACCTATTTGTTTTATTAGAATCCATTCACATACACTCTTTTCTGAATGAAAAGCGCTGCTTTGAAGGAACCGGAGGGATGCTGGCCGCCGGGAGTAGTGGGGGAACGCTGCTGAAGCGTTTGAGAGTAGTAGCAGCCGACGGTCAAGGTTGCGGAGATAACACTATCTTCACAAGTCGCCAACTACCCAGCGCTGAATGGCATTTTCAAGTCAGTAATGAAGCTTAACAAAATGTTTCGTTATAACCCACCAATGTTGTAGACCATGATCGGCTCCATAAGATCAGGCCAATATAGGACCACTTGAATGGGAAGTTTTCAGAGCTACCACTTGAGGAATCGCTGTCTATTGATGAACAGATGTGTAAAACGAAAGCAAGACATTTTTGAAAATGTACATGTCTGGAAAACCACACAAATGGGGTAACAAACTGTTTATACTTGCTGGTGTCAGTGGCTTTGCGTATAAAGCAGAGATATAGTGGTTTGGAAAATGATCCTCTGCTCCGTGCACAATTGGGTGAACAGTCTTGGAAGCTTCTGCCAAAATTGTAATGAGACTTGTGAGAAATATGACAGGAAACAGTCATTACAAGCTGTATTTTGGCAATTACTACACCACTCTTCCTCTCCTGGCAGAACTTGGTCCACAGTTTGGGCACTTTTCGACCTAACAAATTTCCACGGGTGGTCGGCCTACAGTCTAATGACAATGCTCTATGAAAAAGCTAGAGGTTTTTCCGAAGAATGTTCAACCATTTATGAAGAAGTGGAGATAACTGCTATTGGCTGGAAGGACAATAAAACAGTTTCATTAGCCTCTTCATTTGTTGGTAAGGGACCTGTATCAAAGGTGAGAAGATTCGATAGGAAGAATCATGTATCAGTTGACATAGAACGTCAAGTAATTGTCAAAGTATACAACCGCCACATGGGGGGGGGAGTGGATCTTCTAGATAGTTTGATTGGGAGATATAGGAACAAAATGCAAAGCAAGAAGTGGTACTTCAGACTATTCCAACATCTTCTGGATTTGACCCTAATGAATTCGTGGTTGCTGTACAGGAGGTGCTCTCAGTGAAATGTACCATTTGTCTTGCAGAATTTTGAAAGGAGGTTGCTGTTGGATTATGCAAGTCTGGACTGCCTATTACTACATCTCGAGGGAGACCACGTAATAGTGAAGTGGAAGAGCAAATTCAATTGAAGAAAGGTCCAACTGCTCCAGCTCTACCAAAGGACGTCAGGCTTGACCAGATTCCACAATGGCCTGAATTTTCCGAAAACCGTCAACTCTGCAAACTACCAGGATGTAGTGCAAAGACACACTCAAAATGCACTAAATGGCATGTTTTCTTGTGCCTACATAAGCAAAAGAACTGCTTCACGGTTTATCACAAGGATTAGGTTGTGGATAAATTGTATAGCTCATCCATTCAGCATGTGAAGTGATTCATAATTTATTGGTATTCAATTTAATTTCAAAAACATTATTTTCATCTATTATCTTATTATAATGATTTAATCTAGAAATTTGAAATTCCCTATTGAGAGGATGATTTAGAGAATATAATTTGCAAATTAGTGCTAAATAAGACATTGAAACACCATGACTTGAATTCGCTGATACCACCATATCAATGGTCACCGGCCACTTCCATAGATGCGCAATGTGTGGGATCCAAACCACTTTTTGAACCACAGGGGATTAAAAAGGTGTTTGATTTTTAAAAATATTTTTACTATTTAAATAGCTAAGTTACAAAACATTTGTTTTCGTTGGAAAATAAAAAGTTATATAGTGGAGGGTTAAAATTTTACCTCCCACAACTAGTCATTTAATATAGGTGATTATTTCGCACACTGTATTGCAGTACAGTAAGTGTCTAAAATTGAATAGCAAATTATGAATAAGAAAATTGACAGAGTTTTATGTAAACATTTATCAAGGAGTTTACAGAAAAATTACCTTAGCTTAGATGAACAGTTATTCACAAGTATCACAAATAAGTCACCAATCAGTTGTCTTCATAAGGATCGAACTCTCTTCTTAGAGGTCTGTAACAGAGAATTACAGAAATAGCTTGAAATACAATAAGACATCAAAATACAGTAGTTTTACAATAATCATAAAAAGAATATTGCCAGTTGAGGGAGGAAATATTTTTAACCAATGAAACATGTGTATGACCATTTGTTTCTTAATTTAATACTAGATCACATCTGTTTGGGAGAGAAGATAACGAATGAAGAGCTGTTTCAGAGTTGGAGAGAGAGGTTGTCTACTGAAAGAAATAGAACGGAGAAGAGCATAAGTAGTTGGTCATATTCTTCGACATGAGAAACTAACAAAAGGAATAATGGAGGGAATGAATGCGCGAGAGAGGCCAAGACTGGAGTACATAGAAAAACTGAAGAAGGATCTGAGATGTACCAACTACAGTGATCTCAAAAGGATGGCGGATGACAGAGAGGCATGGAGAGTTGCTGCCAACGAGCCCAACGCCTCTTAACCAAAAAAGGAGAACAACATCTGGTCGTTTTTGCCAGAATCTAGGCATTTTCATAATTATGTTTGTAGGAACAATAGAATAGAATCTTATTGGTCATAAAATATTCACATGAATACATGGACTTCGTCAATTTTTCTAACACTAAGTAAGTCAAAACAAACACAAAAACACTAAGATCAGTCAGTATTAGTACAATAAAATAACATGAATCACATAAAACGATTTCAATCTATTCTAAAATAGTCATGTATGGTGTACAAACATTCATCAAATTGTTAATACATTAACACTGCTTTCAATACTTTTTTAAATTAAGTGCATGTGAGTACTTTCAAGTGGTCAGGTGTGGAGTTATATAATTTGATAGATTTGAAGTGCCAGTTTCTTTGTGATTTAGTATGACTGTACAACGGAATTCTAAGTTTGTGTCTATTTCTTGTATTTAAATTATGGAAGCTATTGGAGTCATACTTATTCAAATTGCCTTGTACATAACATAATATTTTAAGACATATAACGACGGCAACGTCAAGATACCTAGGTGAATGAAATAAGGTCTACAATTTGCATTATATGGTAGCTTGCATATTATTCTTATTGCCTTCTTTTGAAGGACAAAAATTGATTTGGCATTTACACTGTTTGCCCAAAGCATTATTCCGTAAGAAAGGAGACTCTGGATGTGAGCATAGTAAATATTCACAGTTACACAAAGTCTCCGTAACATAATCCTTTGGCCATCCTACCTGACAAATAATCAATGTGTGCATCCCAAGACAGACAAGGGTCAATAAAAACACCTAAAAAATTCAATGGAGTCTCACCCTTAACCTTTCTGAATGCAAAGTTAATGTCAGCGGTTTTACCATCATTGAAAGATTATTTGCTGCACACCAGTCTTTTAAAACTAAATAACTTTGATTCCTCTCATTTTCAAGATCATGCTTGGAGGGGCAATTCATTTTAAGCCAAAATCATCTGCAAATAGGTACCCATCTTTACTATTGCTATCCATATTTATTGTCAAATCATTTATATAAATATTAAATAGAATGGGTCCTAAGATAGAGCCTTGAGGCACGCCGTAATCAACTAGTCTTCCATTGGACAGGACGCCATCTTTGTAAACAAATTGATTCCTGCTACTTGAATAAGACAATACAAGTTGAACTGCACTTCGAGTAAAACCATAAGAATTTAGCTTATCACCTAAAGTCTTGTACTGTACAGTATCAAAGGCTTTGGAAAAAACATATGACCTTAGACCAACAGAATCACCACTCTCTAAGTTGCTAATTACACCACTAACCACATTAAGTATGGGATCATTAGTGCTTCTGCCAGACCGGACCAAATTGTTTTTCAGAGAAAATGTTGTTGGACTCAAAATAGATTGACATTAGTTCATACTTTTAGAGTCTCAAATACCTTTGAAAATGCAGGAACAATAGCAATCGGTCTGAAATTACCTTTCTCTTTTCTTGATCCCTTCTTATGAAGAGGTAAAACTTTAACATTTTTTAGCTCCTCTGGATAAGTGCCAGTAGCAGCAATACATTCATTGAACAAGTATGCTAACACTTCACATATATTAACAGCTGCTATTTTTAAAATTGAAGCATTTAAACCATAAATATCCACTTACTATTACTCAATTTTAAAATAGTGTCAAATACTTTCTCTACGGTTACAGGCTTAAATGGAAAATTTACACTAGGTTGTTGCAATTTGCTAAAATAGAAAGTTGAATCATTAATACTAACAGGTATATCCCTGCTTATCAGAGAAACAGAATCCACAAAAAAGTTATTAAATTCATCAGAAGTGACATCAACAGCAGTCTGGGATCTGGCCGCATTATTAGCACTGCCGGTGAGACCATTAACAATTCTCCACATTGTTTTATTCTTATTGATGGAGCTACTTATGATTTTATTATGATATTCAATTCTTGTCTTTTTAGTTTCTATCCTATACGATTTTCTAACCTCTTTATAAGTGGTGAGAATTTCTGGTGTTCTGTAAGTTTTATATAAATGATACAGCCCATCACATTTAACATTTAATTTTTTAAGATTGTCATCATACCACTCGTTATTTGGCTTGACTTTGTGGGAACGCAAATTTTTTAATTGAAACGCACCATTTAAAGCCCTCATGAATAATTCAAAAAACTTTCTATATCTATCCTTAATATCTATTATTCAGTAAACGTCAATCCAGTTAATGGAATTCAAATAACCATGAAAAACTCTTACGTTATCATTACTGACTAACCTAATCTTAGTCCTATTAACACTATTAACACTTAGTCCTATTGGCACTTCTATCATACTTGTTGATAAAATTAAATATTAAAAGTACTGCGTCATGATCAGAAAATCATAATTATGAATTATCTCAGAATTATACACTAATGTGGACATCAGTCAAAATATTATCAATACAAGTGCCATCAGAAATGCCATCCAGACCAGGTCTAGTAATACCCTTTACTGTCATATCTAATCCGAAACATTCAAATAAATTCAATAAATCTTTTTTAAAACAATCGTTACCAATAAAATTCACATTAAACTCACCACATATGACTAGACTATATCCATTCTTAAACACTGAACTCAACACATTATAAAGACAAGATAAAAAGTTTTTAAAATAATTAATATTTCTATTATATGGTCTATAGACCGACAATATTATAATTTTGTCCCTAATAAGTTCTACTGCTGAAATTTCATACACCATTTCAATTGACATGACTATGATATGTTCAAGTTCCTTGAATTCCAAATGATCAGCTACAAAAATGGCTGCAACACCCCTAGATTAGCTCTGCAAAAAAAAAAAACCGAGGCAGTTTTAAAGCCTGGCAGATAAGTGAATTCCAACTCTGTATCTTTTATCCAATGCTCAGCAATTGTAAATACGCTGATATTGTATTTTTTGCAAATTAAAACTGGATAATAAAATTTATTGCACATACCCTGAATATTCCAGAAAAAGCAATCAAGTTTGTCTTTGCTAAAATCATTATTGAACCCCTTCTCACCCGATGATTCAAATGTTTAGCTTCCCACAACCACACCAGAATCAGTCACCCTGTCAATAGCATAGTTTTGAAATTCATCCCTGACTCGTACATTTTCAGCAGATAAATGATCTTTGTCAAGAGCTAATAGTTTAAATGATCAGAAATTGGAGAATTGAGAGCGACAATAAGACTGACCATGATCATAGAATCAACTGGAACTTCATTCTGCACAGGTAGGTCACCACTTGAAATGTGAACCGGCGTCCTCTTGGGTGATGGAAGATGCACATCAGGATGGGGTTGTATGATAGGAAAACTGATCACGCAGGAATTAGCTTCCTTCACTGTCACTCCAGTACTTAAGGATGAATCACCATCTCCAACAAAGTCTCTCTCATATCCTGCCAGGTGGTTGCCCAGAATTCGTTTCCCTCGCCGGCCAAAGTGAAGACCGTGCCTTGTAAAATGAGATCCACCCAGGAACTTGTTGATATCCTTGTAGTGGATGCTGAGACTCCCTGAATAGCCTTTCACCGCTCTTGATAAGTAGGAGTTGGGGTAGCAAATATTATCATTAAGAGCAGGATAATCATGTCTATAGGGCACACCGCACACCAGGACATTGGTCTTCAAATCAACCTCAGTAAGACATCTCATTCCTTGGTCCAAAGTCAACTGGAAGGGTTCGTCACGATGTAGGTCATTTGTCCCCGCCAATATGATAGCACAATCATTTTCTGTGAAATCCTTGACTAAGCCAAGACCATCCTGGATAACGTGCTTCAACTTTGCACCTGGTTTAGAACAAACCAAAACTTCAAACTCCTCCCCCAGGTTGTTCATATAATTACTTAGCAGTTTCCCATGGCTATCCGCTAAAATTGTAACTCTCCGTTTCTTTATGGAGGTAGCCCTCTTGCGGCGCTTGAAATAATGAGTTCTAGTGGGTTCAGTTTGAGTAGAGAATCGGTGAACCCAAGTCTCCACTTGTACTCTGTGTGGAATCAGAGGTGATGACTTGTTTGAAGAGAGCACCGAGAATCTGTTTTCAATCTCAATATTACACCATTTTGTATTCGAACCAATTTTGTTTCTGAAGATTTGTTATTCAATTTTTCACATGGCATGTTGGCATATTTTCTACATATTCTTTCAGTATCTCAATCACGTTGTTATTAAACTACTTTGCTTTCAGCTCTTGACAAACGATGCTATTTCTAAAGAGAGAACTTTTCACAACCTTTTACAACATTTTTTTACAACCAAAACCTTTTTTTTCAATTCAGTTTAGAAAAAAGTTTTTATTATCAATTTTTTAATATTATATAATTGGAAATACACTGATGTGGCCAATTTTTCAAACATATTTTAGCATACTGCAATTGGTGAGGCTTGTATTTCTACTCTGATTCGATCCTTTACCTATTCCAAGGTCTGTGGAAGCTATGTGCCGAAATTTATTTATTTTTTCGAAATTATAGCTTTTCCAAGATGATATTTTATTAGAGTGCTGGATTAACGTTGTGATTTTCTCACGGTATCGGAGTAATTTCATGATGTCATTCCGTACATTACGTAATTAAATTCTGATATTTCCTCTATTGTTTTCCAACGTTTTCCTAGAGTACTTAGAATTGGTGTAAACGCAAAATCATCATAAAAAATCAGTTGAACGTCCATTCTGTTGCTGAGTCGTCTACTCTGATCGAGGGAATTTTCCTGTATCCACGTCCTTTGTAATTTGGTATTTTTTAATGCATAATAGTACCAGCCCTGATACCTATTTTTGAGCCTGGTTCGGTCGACTTGGAGACCTGAACAAGAGACCGCTTTTATATTCTGTAGAGTACAGACATGTTTTCTGAGCTTAATTATTTATTGGCCTGATTGAATAATGTCTTTTCCAGACAGTTTTTTATTCTCTCCTGGAGACTAAAATTATATTATTGGGAATCATTTATCCCATCAGTTTTGAAATCGCTAATCCTTTTATTAAATCATTAATGGCATAGTTATTTCCATTCTGAGCGGTTGACTGCTGCACTTTATTATTATTGTAGGCTATGGATTAGTGACAGTCGAAAACCCATTTAAGGGTGAGTAATGAATATTTTATAGTATTGTTGTATTGCCTTTATTTTAATAATTTTGATATTACAGGTAACAACCCCTGATTTAACAATCCTTCGTTTTCAAATATTTTATAACTGAATTTTGTAGTCTTACATCTGAGATGTATGACAATATACTAATGTAAAAGGAAGTGATACTAAATGGAGTATCTTCCTATTCTTTATTTTATTGGTAGAGTAATTTATATCTCTGACCTTTTGTAATTGTGAGTAAGTTTGAAATACTCACTGGTAACTCTGTTCATCGTTCTTTTAACTAGTAATTTCTTTTCATAATACCATTCATTATAGATTTCAAATTCTACAATAATTAAAACCTATAATATTCCTCTAATTTTATATTTAATGTAAATTGTATGTATTGTATTCATTAGATGATTTCTTGAGAAATCATTCATTGAATGCAATATTTAGTATGTTATTTATTCTAGCATTACTAAGTAGTTGTGACTTGTGTTGCAGGTTTTTTTTTGTGTGTGTGTGTATTCTTGAATACTCATTCGAGGATCGTGCTGTAAATATGCCTTGCTGTCAAACGAGGGCTTACGAATTCGCCGACCGAGATGGCCGGTGATATCGGACATCTGACATTGCCGTGCGGGGCTGAAAGACGATCTTCGATCTGACGCCACTAGCCCGATGCCTGGAGGCCATCACCCTTCATCCTCACCCATCACCCTTTGGACACCGGACTCGAGGACGACAGATCTTAGATAAGTACTTGATACCCCCCACTACAATATCAGATGTGCCCCCGTAAATTTGGTCTCTTAAAGACGTATTATGTTTGGTCTCTTAAAGACGTATTATATTTGGTCTCTTAAAGACGTATTATGTTTGGTCTCTTAAAGACGTATTATATTTGGTCTCTTAAAGACGTATTATACTTGGTCTCTTAAAGACAGATTGATTATTCTATTATCCATGTAAAGATGTATTTTGTAATATTCTCTATTTTATTCTCATTATTATAAGAGCAGTCAGTCAACCGCATATCTATGTTTTTAATTCCAAGACCCTCGAACCACTAGAATTAGGATCACATTATTGATCAGATAAAAATCCGCAGATCTCAGGGTCTAGCAAAATTTCAACAACTAAGCCTTCTCCGACAAAATCATTTGTCACCAGGAGATCGGCTTAGCTATTTAAAAGCTTTGAAATGACTCCATAGGAAAATCACAATCGCTTTATTCTCATACGCTGGACACGTATCGTCTCCCCTCAGTTAGAAAAGCCGACCTGGAAACATTTGTCTCGATTCATCCATTCAAATGATCGGTAAAATTCAATTTTCTAAAATCATGATTTAGTCCAGATGAAATAGAAATATTCCAGAAAAATACCCCTAATTGAAGTGCTGGAAATGCCTGCGTTCAGGGCGGCTCCGTGAATAATCGACTGCAGCTATAACAATGTCAATATGTTTGAAGTTATTACTGTTCTAAATGCTCCATGCCCTCTTTCTCTTACTGTACTTCCAGTTGATAAGCCCAAGCTTTGATTGTTTTAGCAGATGGGACGGAATTGTTGACAGAAATTGCCGTTTTCACTCTTACTGTCGGCCAACACTGAGAATTGTCCTCCGATCGGCTGAGAATCAGCGATGGCCAACAATCGTTAAGTGTGAAAAAACCCAATGATGAAGCACCGTCCAAACACCCGTTGAACATCGCGCACAGCTGAACCTCAATGCTCTCCCGTCAAAGACTGGCTGGCAGGCTGTGACCACAGGTCGAGCAGTTCCCACTCCAAACTCTGCCTCACCTTGTATAAGGCTAGACTCTAGATATAGTCCGGGCGCAAATGTCATTCAGTGGTCATTTTTGGGTAACAGCCGTGGAAGATGTCTCAATTTCTTCATTAGGTCTAGCATAATAAGGATCGTGATGATGATGAGTCGAAATCACTGGCAAACACCTCGGAAACAAGATGGCCGCCAAAATTTCAGGGTTTTGCTATATCACTTGTATTTCAAAAACAATTCAAGATATTCAACCGTTTTTTCAGACAAGAATATTTTTAAAATGACCGTCCTCTACAATTTTTTAAATAAAATTTTCCTCTAAAACGCATATTTTTTTAGTTAGGCCTACAAGCTTCAAAAGCCAAAAAAAACTTTTTTTCTAAATGTTTTCAAATTTTATTCCATTATAACTTTTTTGTGCAAGAAATACAGAGAAATTTTAAATCTATGTAATTTAGAGCATTTTTCAACTTTGGAACAATATATCTTCATGCGCTGTACGTCAAAAAATGAGTTCTGCAGCGCCCTCCAAAGAAAGCCCTACATGATTTATGGTGCGTTTTTCCATACGCATGAGGTAACAAGCTAGAAATATAAATCGATTTTTTCATGGCTACTTCAAGACAGAGACTTGCAAATGATCTCAATTTCTTCGTTACAACAAACCGAATAAGAATATTGATGATGGAAACACGAAAATATCCGACATCATTGAAAAATTCAAGAAAAACTTTTATATCGCTTGCTATTCAGTTATTGTGAGAGATATCGGATTGGTTTTATCAAGAAAGTGTTTAGAATCAACCAAACTATGATGATCGAGAGAATCGTCTCATTTCGACCACTCTTTTCATGATTTATCAGCTTAAAAAACTTGAAACATACATTTTTCGGGTACAATATTTCACTTTCCACCTTGTAAATGTATTCGCAGTAGACATACACTAGTGTTATTGGTACAGTGTTTCAGAATATTTCCATAACTTTAAAATGATATCTGGTTGAGGCTGTAAGTCCATATTCCACGGCTGGAGCGTCATCGGAAAAAGAGAGAAATGTATTGTTTACAGCGGAAAAAAACGCTTTTTCCACCAAATGCCAATCCCAACAATTAGAAAACCATGTAACTCATGACTCCTTGAAGGTACAGACTTGGAAATAGTATCGATCTCTTTGTAATGATGTGTAGAAAGAGATTATCCATGATGACAATCTCAATTATCCATGATGATAATCTCAAAATTATTTTGGAACTCCTGAAACCTAAAAACGCGTCAATTACATCTTGAGCACATACAGGACTCCTGGTGAATTCAGAATCTATGGCAGGCATGTGAGTAAACTGAATAGGTTCACTGTCATTTGGTATAACATTCACAATCTTCTCAACTGACTCAAGAAAATAATTGTTGAAGTCATCTGCTGTGACAAATGAGTTATTGGTCTCTTTTGATTCATTGAATGCAATATTTAGTATGTTATTTATTCTAGCATTACTAAGTAGTTGTGACTTGTGTTGCAGGTTTTTTTTTGTGTGTGTGTGTGTGTATTCTTGAATACTCATTCGAGGATCGTGCTGTAAATATGCCTTGCTGTCAAACGAGGGCTTACGAATTCGCCGACCGAGATGGCCGGTGATATCGGACATCTGACATTGCCGTGCGGGGCTGAAAGACGATCTTCGATCTGACGCCACTAGCCCGATGCCTGGAGGCCATCACCCTTCATCCTCACCCATCACCCTTTGGACACCGGACTCGAGGATGACAGATCTTAGATAAGTACTTGATACCCCCCACTACAATATCAGATGTGCCCCCGTAAATTTGGTCTCTTAAAGACGTATTATGTTTGGTCTCTTAAAGACGTATTATATTTGGTCTCTTAAAGACGTATTATGTTTGGTCTCTTAAAGACGTATTATATTTGGTCTCTTAAAGACGTATTATACTTGGTCTCTTAAAGACAGATTGATTATTAAATTATCCATGTAAAGATGTATTTTGTAATATTCTCTATTTTATTCTCATTATTATAAGAGCAGTCAGTCAACCGCATATCTATGTTTTTAATTCCAAGACCCTCGAACCACTAGAATTAGGATCACATTATTGATCAGATAAAAATCCGCAGATCTCAGGGTCTAGCAAAATTTCAACAACTAAGCCTTCTCCGACAAAATCATTTGTCACCAGGAGATCGGCTTAGCTATTTAAAAGCTTTGAAATGACTCCATAGGAAAATCACAATCGCTTTATTCTCATACGCTGGACACGTATCGTCTCCCCTCAGTTAGAAAAGCCGACCTGGAAACATTTGTCTCGATTCATCCATTGAAATGATCGGTAAAATTCAATTTTCTAAAATCATGATTTAGTCCAGATGAAATAGAAATATTCCAGAAAAATACCCCTAATTGAAGTGCTGGAAATGCCTGCGTTCAGGGCGGCTCCGTGAATAATCGACTGCAGCTATAACAATGTCAATATGTTTGAAGTTATTACTGTTCTAAATGCTCCATGCCCTCTTTCTCTTACTGTACTTCCAGTTGATAAGCCCAAGCTTTGATTGTTTTAGCAGATGGGACGGAATTGTTGACAGAAATTGCCGTTTTCACTCTTACTGTCGGCCAACACTCAGAATTGTCCTCCGATCGGCTGAGAATCAGCTGTTAATGAGAATTAGCCAAATCAGAGGAAAATACTAAGTGCCGGCCAACAATCGTTAAGTGTGAAAAAACCCAATGATGAAGCACCGTCCAAACACCCGTTGAACATCGCGCACAGCAGAACCTCAATGCTCTCCCGTCAAAGACTGGCTGGCAGGCTGTGACCACAGGTCGAGCAGTTCCCACTCCAAACTCTGCCTCACCTTGTATAAGGCTAGACTCTAGATATAGTCCGGGCGCAAATGTCATTCAGTGGTCATTTTTGGGTAACAGCCGTGGAAGATGTCTCAATTTCTTCATTAGGTCTAGCATAATAAGGATCGTGATGATGATAAGTCGAAATCACTGGCAAACACCTCGGAAACAAGATGGCCGCCAAAATTTCAGGGTTTTGCTATATCACTTGTATTTCAAAAACAATTCAAGATATTCAACCGTTTTTTCAGACAAGAATATTTTTAAAATGACCGTCCTCTACAATTTTTTAAATAAAATTTTCCTCTAAAACGCATATTTTTTTAATTAGGCCTACAAGCTTCAAAAGCTAAAAAAAACTTTTTTTCTAAATGTTTTCAAATTTTATTCCATTATAACTTTTTTGTGCAAGAAATACAGAGAAATTTTGAATCTATGTAATTTAGAGCATTTTTCAACTTTGGAACAATATATCTTCATGCGCTGTACGTCAAAAAATGAGTTCTGCAGCGCCCTCCAAAGAAAGCCCTACATGATTTATGGTGCGTTTTTCCATACGCATGAGGTAACAAGCTAGAACTATGAAATCGATTTTTTCATGGCTACTTCAAGACAGAGACTTGCAAATGATCTCAATTTCTTCGTTACAACAAACCGAATAAGAATATTGATGATGGAAACAACGAAAATATCCGACATCATTGAAAAATTCAAGAAAAACTTTTATATCGCTTGCTATTCAGTTATTGTGAGAGATATCGGATTGGTTTTATCAAGAAAGTGTTTAGAATCAACCAAACTATGATGATCGAGAGAATCGTCTCATTTCGACCACTCTTTTCATGATTTATCAGCTTAAAAAACTTGAAACATACATTTTTCGGGTACAATATTTCACTTTCCACCTTGTAAATGTATTCGCAGTAGACATACACTAGTGTTATTGGTACAGTGTTTCAGAATATTTCCATAACTTTAAAATGATATCTGGTTGGAGGCTGTAAGTCCATATTCCACGGCTGGAGCGTCATCGGAAAAAGAGAGAAATGTATTGTTTACAGCGGAAAAAAACGCTTTTTCCACCAAATGCCAATCCCAACAATTAGAAAACCATGTAACTCATGACTCCTTGAAGGTACAGACTTGGAAATAGTATCGATCTCTTTGTAATGATGTGTAGAAAGAGATTATCCATGATGACAATCTCAATTATCCATGATGATAATCTCAAAATTATTTTGGAACTCCTGAAACCTAAAAACGCGTCAATTACATCTTGAGCACATACAGGACTCCTGGTGAATTCAGAATCTATGGCAGGCATGTGAGTAAACTGAATAGGTTCACTGTCATTTGGTATAACATTCACAATCTTCTCAACTGACTCAAGAAAATAATTGTTGAAGTCATCTGCTGTGACAAATGAGTTATTGGTCTCTTTTGATGATGGTCTTATTCTGTTTATAAGAGTCCAGGCAGCTTTTATTTTATTACTAGACTCCATAATGAGTTTTGCGTTTGCTTCCAATTTTGTTTCTTTAATTTTATTGCGATACCAATGTCTAAGATTCTTCAATACAATGTTTAGAGTAGGGTTTGTTTTACACATTCACTTACCAACAGAGCTCTCTTAGTTCTTCAAGTTCTGGAGTGAACCAATCGCAACCTGGACGGGTCTATGCTCTATGATACACAATATGTCAACATTCTGTGATTTACATAAAATTTCAAGTTAATTCAATTTGTTTCTTAAACACTGCACATTTATGGAGCATATATTCAATTGGAATTTATTATTACTATTTCTAGACGACTCTAAATAATTAGGGCTTGACTCATTTACATGCATATCAAAACTTAGATCACTCCTAGGGGCGCCAGGTCGAATCCTAAAAAAGGCTGACTCAAATCAGACAGTGATTGCTGACCTCCAGAAACATTCAGACAATCCCTTCCATCCCAAATAGCCAAACTAAAGCATAGTTAGCTACTAAACTTGTGGAAACAGAGTTCAAATGATTGATGAACGAAGTTAAATACATAACCAATCGCAATTTAAATGCATTTATAGACAATAAATTGCTAATAAATTCAATGAAATGTCCGTGAAATCTCTTGATTTAATAAATCAATTTAATAATTTTTTTGATTTAAAATAGGTTAACTTGTTTTCATTGTGATTAATGCATATTTTTAACTATTGGATTTAGTAGAATGATGAATTCTAAAGAAAAAATGTTATGTCACTCGATAGCCTAAACTAAAAATTGTTGGAGATATTTGAGAAAAAACATGGTGGAAAGTTCAAAATTTTTATATCAATTTTTATTTTTAAAAATGTTTTATGGCTAAAATAGGTATAAAAATGGTGCAATCTTATGTAAAATTTGACGAGGAATTCAATGAAACTAATTTCAGGTTCTTAACTTGAGTAGTTTTTGAGATATTGCAAAAAATGTGCAGAAAAGTGCAATTTTTTTATTTAAAATAGGTTAACTTGTTTTCATTGTGATTAATAGGTATTTTTAACTATTGGATTTAGTAGAATAATGAATTCTAAAGAAAAAATGTTATGTCACTCGATAGCCTAAACTGAAAATTGTTGGAGATATTTGAGAAAATAAAAAGAAATTGCACACTCCATTCTTTTCAATTTTTTTATTTAATCATTTTTTTAGTATTTTAGTGACTACTAAATCTCATTCAAATTTTTGCAGGGAATCCATTGAAATCGATTTGAGGTTAGAAACTTCATAAACTATTGAGATTTTTCCTAACCTAAGCTCCCCCAACCTAAGCTTTTCCTGAACTTAGATTTTCGTAACCTAAGCTTTTCCTAATCTAAGCTTTTCCTAACCTAAGCTTTTCCTGACCTAAGCTTTTTCCTAACCTAAGCTTCCCCAACCAAAGCTCCCCCAACCTAAGTTTCCCCTAACCTAAGCTTTTCCTGAACTTAGATTTTTGTAACCTAAGCTTTTCCTAATCTAAGCTTTTCCTAACCTAAGCTTTTCCTGACCTAAGCTTTTTCCTAACCTAAGCTCCCCCAACCAAAAGCTCCCCCAACCTAAGTTTCACCTAACCTAAGCTTTTCCAAATCCAAGCTTTTCCTAACCTGAGCTTTCCCTAACCTTAGCTCACCTAACCTAAGTTTTTTATCTAACCTAAGCTTTTCCAAATCTACGCTCCCCAAACCTAAGTTTCCCCTAACCTAAGCTCCCCAAACCTAAGTTTTCTCTAACCTAAGCTCTTCCTAATCTAAGCTTTTCCTAACCTAACTTTTCCTAACCTAAGCTTTTCCTAACCCAAGCTTTCCCTAACCTAAGCTCCCCCAAACCTAAGTTTCCCCTAACCTAAGCTTTTCCTAACCTGAGCTTTCCCCAATCTAAGCTTTCCCTAACCCAAGTTTTTCTCAACCTAAGCTCCCCCAACCTTAGTTTCCCCTAACCTAAGCTTTTCCCAATCTAAGCTTTTCCTAACCTGTGCTTTCCCTAACCTTAGCTCCCCTAACCTAAGATTTTCCTAACCTAAGCTTTTCCAAATCCAAGCTCCCCAACCTAAGTCTCCCCTAACCTGAGCTTTTCCCAATCTAAGCTTTTCACAACCTAAGCTCCCCCAAGCTAAGCCTTTCCGAACCTAAGCTCTTCCTAATCTAAGCATTCTCTAAACTTAGCTCCCCTAACCTAAGTTTTTTTCCCAACCTAAGCTTTTCCTAACCTAAGTTCCCTCAACCTAAGTTTCCCCTCACCTAAGCTTTTCCCCATCTAAGCTTTCCCTAACCTAAGCTTTTCCCAACCTCAGCTCTTCCTAACCTAAGCTCCCAAACCTAAGTCTTCCCAAACCTAAGATCTTCCTAATCTAAGCTTTTCCTAACCTAAGCTCCCTCAACCTAACTTTCCCCTAACCTAAGCTTTTCCTAACCTAAATTTTTCTCAACCTAAGCTTTTTCCTAACCTAAGCTCCCCCAACCTAAGCTTTTCCTAATCCGAGCTTTCCCTAACATGAGCTTTCCCTAACCTTAGCTCCCCTAACCTAAGTTTCCCCCAACCTAAGTTTTCTCCTAACCTAAGCTTTTCCTAATCTAAGCTTTTCCTAACCTAAGCTTTTCCTAATCCAAGCTTTTCCTAACCTAAGCTTTCCCCAATCCAAGCTTTTCCTAACCTAAGCTTCCACTAACCTTAGCCCCCCTAACCAAAGTTTTTTCCTAATCTAAGCTTTTCCTAATCTAAGCTCTTGTAACCTAAATATTACCTAACCCAAGCTTTTCCTTACCTAAGCTCCCTCAACCTAAGGTTCCCCTAACCTAAGCTTTTCCTAATCTAAGCTTTTCCTAACCTAAGCTTTCCCCAATACAAGCTGTTCCTAACCTTAGCTTCCCCTAAATTTAGCTCCCCTAACCTAACTTTCCCCTAACCTAAGCTTTTCCTAACCTAAATTTTTCTCAACCTAAGCTTTTTCCTAACCTAAGCTTTTCCTAACCTAAGCTTTTCCAAATTCAAGCTTTTCCTAACCTAAGCTTTCCCCAATCCAAGCTGTTCCTAACCTAAGCTTCCCCTAAATTTAGCTCCCCTAACCTAAGCTTTTCGTAATCTAAGCTCCTCCAACCTAAGCTTCCCCTAACCAAAGCTTTTCCTAACCTAAGTTCCCCCAACGTAAGTTTTCCCTAACCTAAGCTTTTCGTAATCTAAGCTCCTCCAACCTAAGCTTCCCCTAACCAAAGCTTTTCCTAACCTAAGTTCCCCCAACGTAAGTCTTCCCTAACCTAAGATCCTCCTAACCTAAGCTTTTCCTAACCTGAGCTTCCTCAACCTAACTTTTTCCTAACCTAAGCTTTTCCTAACCTAATTTTTTCTCAACCTAAGCTTTTTCCTAACCTAAGCTCCCCCAACCTAAGTTTCCCCTAACCTAAGCTTTTCCTAACCTAAGCTGTCCCTAGCCTTAGCTCCCCTAACCTAAGTTTTCCCAACCTAAGCTTTCCCTAATCTAAGCTCCCCCAACCTAAGTTCCCCCTAACCTAAGCTTTTCCCAACCTTAACTCCTCCTGGGTAGCAAAAAATAGAGTTACAATATTTTTTTCCAAATATCTCGAACAATTTTAGTTTGGGCTATCAAGTGACTGAACATTTTTTTCAGAATTCATCATTCAACAAATTCCAATTGTTTTAAAATAGCTAACAATCACCATGTAAACTAGTTAACATCTTTTAAAGCAAAACATTCTGATTTTTCGCAATATATCAAAAACTACTGAAGCTACAATCTTGTAACTTGTTTTCTCTTCCAAACCAGGCTAACTTGTTTATATGGTAAATAACAGGTATTTCAAATAATAGCATTTTGTAGAAAAATCGATTTTAAAATGAAAATGATGAGTCAACACTTATTGTAAAACTTGAAGTAAATGAGATATTTCGGGAAAATAAAAAAATGAAGCACAGTTTACCATACAAGTTTGTATTATTTTTTTCTGTATTTCTTGGAATTATGATCCATATATCAAATTCTATAGAAAGAACAATGCAAACGAATTAATCTAACCTAACCTAAGCCTACCTAATCAAATACAATTTAACCTTGTACAATTTAATCCAATACCAACCCAATCTTTTATTGGGGAAAAATCCAACCCATTTGTAAATTAACAATACCTAACCCAATTCACCATTAGATTTGAATAAAACCTAAACACATAGCCAACAATTCGAACCCAACCAATTTATAAATTAAATACAAAACCCAACCGTACCTAACCCAACCTAACCTAACCTAATCTAACCTAACCTAAACAACTTATAATACAATCAAATCTTAACCTAACTTGACCTTGTACAGTAACATGATTTATATCATTCCAATTTTACTGGATACACCATTTTCACTGCACTTAACAGTTCCTGGAAAGGATCTTGATTATTTGTCTGACTTCCCTTTGCCATAGAAACTCGCATAAGTGCATGGCCATTTCATCACTCCGTATGCCTCTCTTACTGAGGTGCATCTTCATGATTCTCCAACTCCCCTCAATCCTCTGTGTATTGACCCCAGTTATGGGGTCAACAAACCGTCCTGCCCTTCAGCACTATGGTTGACAGTGCGGTGTATATAGTTCATGCCAGGAATTTGGTCCAGGCCTCTATATGCTGCCCACTCATCAGTCCAGATTTCGGTGTAAGGTGCAACATGCTTCATTATCAGTGGGAATAATGTTTCTCTATTCCTTTTGTTTTCAGGACAGATCTCTAATCGATGTCCCCCATCCTTCTCAATCATACCCAGAATCCAAACTTCTTCTACAAGCCGCCCTCTCTGGTACTTTCTTTTCCCAACTTTTGACTCATCTATATCAACAACCCGGCCAGGGCTCCCTATCTTACCGTTAAAATCGTAACTTTCATCCATTTTTAACATACATACTTCCCTACAATAACTATACCAATCGGCAATAGTTGCTGATGATGTTGCAATGTCATCAACCATGGTCTCAATAATACATAGATCGTAGCTAAGGCCTCTTGAAAAAGAGTAGAGGAGTAAAACGACTCTTCTAGGGTCGATTTTACAGTTTTCAAACCATGTTCCTTGGGACGCAGATTGATAAATTGGGCCCTGCCAACTGTGGTTGCTTTGCATCTGTAATGTGGAAAAATAATATAAATTGAATATTAGATTATGTTCAATTAAAATATTGTTTTGTTTTAAATTTTCCAAATTACATTGTGAGGACCGTAAGTTCCAAATTTCAAGTCATTCCGATCATGTACATATCATGAAAAATTTCGATCGAGATTTTCATGCTCAATCTTTTCCACTCGAAATTTTTCGTTTAAATTATATCTGAGACCTGATAATTGGAAATATAAAATCAAACTTTGCATAGATGGGGCGGATCTTCTGAAATTTTTACAGATATGGGACTTGTGGCAGTTGATATAGCTTATCAATGACTATTTTAGGTATGAATTTGATCAAAATCGTTGGAGCCATTTTCGAGAAAATCGCGAAAACCCTGTTTTTGACAACGTTTTCGCCATTTTAGCCGCCATCTTGAATTGCATTTGATCGAAATTGTTCGTGTCGTACACAGACCAATACCCTGAAACAACTTTTTTGGACTCAGGGTACCTTAAAACGTATAGACATTCAGAAATTGGGGTACCTTAATTTTTTTCGGAAAGCAATACTTTCCTCACCTATAGTAATAGGGCAAGGAAAGTAAAATGAGTTGAAACTACCTGTTATTTGAAAGATGAAAAGGGTACTTTATTGTGTATTTCAATAATTTCAATAGCCCTACAGCTGCAGATGAAATTCAGTATTGATTAAGAAGAATAATACACACCTATATCGTCCTAGACCGTGGTCGGCTTCGAATGTCATTGGTTTATTCTTGCATTTAGAGCACATTCTTTCCTTAGATGGCAAGAGACCTTCTCTTCTCAACCATTCAATACACGTTTCTTTATCAGGACAGTTGCACACAACTTATAAAGATTAGTCATATTTTGTATAATCCTATGGAAAGTAAAATATGTGAATGAAATACTAGTGAAATTCAGCGACTATCTCGTACAGAAATGTTTTATGATTTATAAATTTGCTATTTATAATCAGAGGCTTTGTAGAATTGCTTTAAATTTAAATAGTCTATCGTGTTCGGTACATTCTAACCATCTAATACTTCAGTAAATTGTATACAAAGTATTTAAAAAAGTTTTTAAGTGTACATTGATGAGTAAATTTATTTTCAAATCAGACTACATAGATAGGTACAATCATAGCCACCTCTAATTTTTTTTTTTTTTTTAAGATTACGTCCTAAAAACTCCAGTCATGGAGTATAAGACAAGTCATGTTATTACATAATACTTCTAACACTAAGTAGTTCAACCTAGTTTAGGTTTGAAAGGAATTCTTGTACACTATAAAAAGCTTCATCAACTAAATATTTTTTCATTTGTTTTTTGAAAATCTTCAAATCATCATTACTTTTCAAGATTTGAGGTAGCTTGTTATAAAATTTCCTACCAATATAATCTGGTTTTTGTTTAAATAACCTACTATTGTGACCCATTATATGATAATCTGCTCTGTTTCGCGTATTATACTCATGAACATCTGAATTCTGGATCACACCACTCGTTTTCACATGCATTACAACTTCATATACATACAAAGATGGCACAGTTAATAGACCGAGCTTTTTAAATAAAGGCCTACAAGAGTCTAACCTATTCACTTTCTCTATACATCTGAGTGCCTTCTTTTGAATCTTAAACACTCTGTCCATATTTTGTTGAGATGAATTACCCCATACTAAAATAGCATACCTAATATGAGATAGTATAAGTCCATGGTAAGCAGTTAACAGTAGTTTTTTATCATTCAGCCTAGCAAGCTGCCGCAGGACAAATACCCCAGATGATATCTTATTACATATCCTCTCAATGTAAGGATGCCATGTTAATTTCCTGTCCAATAAAATTCCCAAGAATGCTACTTTCTCTTCTTGGTCTAATTCATTTTCCTCTACAAACACATTTATTTCTCTATCCTCTACTGAATTATATTTACTTTTCAATTGTAGGAATTGACATTTCTTACTATTTATTGTTAATTGCCTTGCTTCAAGAATTGGACAATTGACTGTACTCCAGTAAAAGCATTTATTTCTAGACTATCTAATAAATAATTGTTAAAGATAAGCGATGTGTCATCAGCAAACAACAGAGCTCTGTGATCTTTTAACTCTTTTGGTTGGTAATTGGTTCACATACAACAGAAACAGTAAGGGACCCAGAATTGAGCCTTGAGGTACTCCAGCCTGGACCTCCAGTTTTTGAGATTTAATTTTTACTATTTCATTCCCATCCACCTTGGTAAGCTCAACACACTGGTTTCTACCTATGAGATATGATTCAAACCATTTTAGTTCTATACCATTCACACCTACAGTTTTTAGTATTTCCAATAATATTCTATGGTTCACACAATCAAAAGCTTTGGATAAATCAAGAAATATTGCGGCTGCCTTCTCACCTGAATCTATTATATCTATTAGTCTTCCAACAAGGGATACTATTGCAGTCTTAGTAGATTTCCCTTTCTGGAACCATGCTGTTCATCACATATGAAATTAATTTCTTCCAGGTGCATCAATAACCTATTTAAAACTACTCTTTCAAAAATTTTACTTATTACATTTAGAATACTAATGGGTCTATAATTTTCAACTCTTTCAGAATCACCGCTCTTGAAAATTGGCAAAATTTTTCCTTGTTTCAGATCATCAGGGAAAATACCCTGCTCTAGTGAAGTATTAAGGAGATGCAATAAAGGGTCCAGTAATTCATTTTCACATTCTTTTAAAATTTTGCTTGAGACCCCATCCAATCCTACTGTTTTTTTGTTATTCAAATTTTTTATTATTCTTGACAGCTCATCTCTTGATAATGGATGAAATTTAAATACCTTTTCAATTGGCTCAGCATTTAATGTAGTTGTATTATAAGTATTAGTGTTCAGTGACTTTTGGAGATTATATGCAACCTGTTGATAATATTTATTGAAAAAGTTACAAATGTCTATACTATCATCAATATAATTTCCATGTTCATCGATTATCCTAGGGACATTAGTAACTGTATCTTTTGAGCTGCTCTCCTATTTCTATTAATTACCTCCCAAACAGCAGAGTTAAAATTGGTACTAGTTGTTAATATTTCAGCTGTTTTCTTACACTTAGCTTTCCTCACTTCTTTTGCATAGTTTTTCTTTAGACATTTGTATTTGACCTCACTCGGAACATCCCTCACTAATTTAAATTCCTCATAAGCTTCCCTAACAATATTTCTTTGAGTAAGAATATCTTCAGTTATCCATTCATCTACTTTGTTTAATTTACTTTTTACTTTGACTTTTTTTATCGGACAGCATACACTAATGTGAAATCTTAGAGTATCAATGAATTGCTTATATTTGTAATTTAGGTTACAACTGTTATAAACACTACTCCAATTTTCTTGAGTCAGTTCCTGCTTCAAACAATTTATATTTCCTAGCTCATATTGCTGAATTTCTTTCACAAAAGTTTTTTTTCTGCTTGGATTCTGGCCCTGCAACTTAACATCTAAAATTTGATAGTTATGATCTGATAGATCTGAGCTACCTAACCTGACATTACAACCTTCTATATTTGTGAGGATATTATCAATAATTGTCTGTGAAGTTCGAGTTACTCTTGTATATTCGTGGACCTTAATTTCTAAATTATTCATATTAATAATATCTCTAATATCCTCTGTCATTTTATCATGCCTGGCAAAATCAGTATTGAAATCTCCTACTACTATAACATTTGTGAAGCGAGCGGTTGTAATTTCCAAAAGTGTATGGAGCAGCTCACAAAATTTTTGCCAGTCTCCATTTGGTGACCTATAGATACCTAACACTGCTACCTCAAATCGATCATCAATTTTTAACCTTAGTCCCGTCACCTCTAAATCCATCTCAACAGAAAATCTCTTAACAAAATCCAGTTCATAAGTTTGGGTATGTTTAGCATTGCTAGTGAATATACATACACCACCACTTCTATGAGCTATTCTACAAAATTCTGATCTCAGTGAATAGCCTGGAATCCTAACTTGATTTATTTCCTTTATTTTTAAGCCATGCTCTGTGAAAATAACAATGTCAGGATCCTCCTGTTTAAGAAATACTTCTAATCTGTCAATTTTGTTGCGAAGATACTGAATATTTTGATGATAAATACTAAAAACCTTACCATCTTGTGCTACTCTATCTCTAGCATTTGTAGCTATTTCCCTTTCGCTGTTTTAAGCCAATTTACTAAAAAATCGTTATTTGTTTTTTTGACTGTTTTTAAACCAGAGGATTGCAAACGGCTTTCAATCAGCTCTGCCAATCTATTACAAAAGATTACTTTGCCAGATCGATTTAGATGCAACCCATGATTAGTGAAGTTATGTCTTTTCAGCCTTTCATTTAGAAAACAAATCCCCAGTTGTTTAGAATTCTTATTTTTTAGGCTGTTGATTGTATTATGGATTGATTTGTTTGTCAAATTGATTGCTTCATTTAATTCTGGCCTATCAAACCTATTAGGAATAGTACTTATTATTAAGTTTGTTTTTTTTTGCTGAGTGGCACAATTTCCTTGATTTTTTCTGTTACTTGAGGAAGATGATTCAAGTTAGGTTCATTTATATTATTTGAGCCACCCAGTACAATTAGATAGTCATTTTCATCAAAGTCTTTAGTTTGTTCCCTAGCTGACTCTACAACTGCATTAATTGATGCACTTGGCTTGAAAAAACATTGGACATCAAATTTATTTTTTAATCTTTTATCAAGGAGATCACTGCAATCACGTCCATGACTGGACGTCAGTAGCAGAACTCTCCCTTTCCTATCTTTATTTCCCTCAGTTATATTTTTGGTTGCTGTCTTCAAAACCTCACTGTACGTTTTATTTCGACCATTTTCAGAGCATTTCCCATCATTTAGGTTAGATTCTATTTTTTTGCATTTGGACGGAGGTTCTATCATACATTTAGTATTATCAAATTTAGATTTTAGTTTCTTTATTTCCTCCGACATTAGACTACATTGATTTTTTAGATTTAGTATTTCTTTTTTATGGTCTTCATCTTGTAATTTTATAATCAGTTCCAAAGATTTAATTTCTTCTACCAACCCTAACCTTTCTTCCTCAGAAGTTTTTAGAGTTACTTCTAATTGGTTTTTTAAATTAGTGTGGCTACTTTGTAGTTGAGCAACTTTTTCGGCTAAAGTAGTTTAAAAAACTGGGGTTTTTGGTTTTGGCGTTTTTGAATTTTGGTTTTGGGAATGCGTAAGTACTCCCGCTATGCTTACATTTCTATTATTAACCTTCGGTGTTCTACTTGAGCTCATCTTCCTATCTAAGAAATTATATACTTGCAATAATAATAATTGATTTATAAATGATAGGATTTTAATTTGGTTATAATTTTAGTCAAGTAAACTATCTATGTTTATTTTTAAATCTCGAAAACCTAACCTCAAACTAACCTCTAAACGGTGTTTGGCTTATTAAAATAGAATTAAGAATTAAAATCTAAAACAAAATGATAAAACGTGATCAAGAAACAATTAATAATGAAATAAACACAAAATTTGTACTTATCCGTGACTATTTATAACACAAAATCTTCCAAAACCCAGGAGCGAAATTATGCAGGACTTTCATTCACAACCTCTCAAGGTCATTATAGTGTTGTTAAGTTGGTCATATTGCTGATAGCTTGTCACATAAGTTCAAACTTGTTACAGAGTGTGGCGATCTTTATCATAGTTTGTTCAATCTGATATATAATAAAATCTGCATCCTGTCAAAGCAAATAGCTTATTTTAAGTTTTTTTTTCATTAAAATCTTATATTCATGTGTTCCTATAAAAGTTATGAATACAAAACATATTCAAGTTACTTTATGATACGTTATAGATGAATATTGTAATGAATGTTGCTGTAATTATACAACAATAATTTTTGACCTGCAACAAACAGCTGTTATAATCTATTGTTTGTATGCAACATCAATAATGGCGCTTGTGCCACAGTAAACATACAGTATGGAAACTTGGCTAGTACCCTGACGCTAAAATCTGCTATCTTGTTAGGAAGCGCCGCATTGTAATAGTATTGATGGTAGGTTCGGATCACTTTAATGATCCGGATCAATTGATCTCGTTCACTGCCACGAGCCAATCAGAAGACCAGGATTGGAACTTCCCAAGGTCACGTGACATGTTTAGTATTGGCGTCATGTAAGAAGCATTGGTTAGATAAGCGTTTGATTACGTTTCCATTCTGTACCTATTCTGTGTGTGTGCTACTTTTGGTATTTACTTAACTGTAGCCTGTAGTAGCGTAATAATAATCAAATTGCTTGTATTTTTTTAAAGCAATAATGATTGAATAACAATCTAAATTAAATTAAATTATTAATACATATGACCTCTGAATTCATGAAATAAGTAAGTTTTTTTTGCTGGTATATGAGTTATTAGAAAGCTTTAACCTAAAAATACGGTAAGCTCACAGTACAGGTAGGTACAATGCAAACTATTTTTTTTTTAATATCTCAATAACTATGACATATATCATGCCCGGATTAACATTCTATTTGTAAAATTGATTATTCTTCAAAACGCAACAGTTTAAAATACCTCTTAATCAACAAATAAACAAGTTAACCTATTTCAAAACTGGAAAAATGCACCTTTCCCACATTTTTTTACGATATCTCAATAATTAATGAATTTATGGTTTTATTGAATTCCTTGTCAAATTTTACATATGATTCAAACATTTAAATGACTATTAAAGCCATCAAAAATTTTTTTAAAATAAAAATTGATTAAAAATTCCAAATTTCCACCATGTTTATCTCGCTAATCCTTCGAAATCGACAACAATGTTATACATGGTTGAACTCGTCTTGACCTCCTTTATCGATCTGTATAGGTCTCAATGCTGGATTCCGCGGCCCATATACTAATGTGCAGCCCAGAAATGTAATTATACAAATTACCAGGCATCGTATGAACTAACAGCTTCAAAAAATATAGAATAAAAGCCTACGTATACAAAGGGTGTATAATATGTCAATTGATGAGAATCACATATAATAATAACTGAAAACGAAGTTTGACAAAAGCTGTCCGCCTAAAAAAAGATTTTATGAGTAGCCAAACAACACCAGAGCCAGCCATTTTTACAGTAGCAGGAATTGGGCAGCGTCAGATCTAGATTATACCTCACTGAAACGTTCCAGAACAAAGCCGGAAATGGATGCAAAAATGACCACAGCAGAAATGCACAAAATGTTGCACGAATACAACTAAAATACAAATAAAAACTAAACCAATGCAATGAACTATTATCAGAAATATAATAACAGTGAGAAAGTGGGAAAAAATTAGTGTGACCAAAAACCACCTGAATGGTAACACTGAATTCAAAGCCGAGCGCGCTTCATTCAAAAAACTAACCTAAAAGGAGAAAACGTTGATGAAATTACACAGGTGTTAGAACCAATCGGATATTTCTTACAATAACTGAATAGCAAGCGATATAAATGTTTTTCTGTCAATAATAACAGCAATCTTGAATTTTTCAATGATGTCGGATATTTTCGTTGTTTCCATCATCAATATTCTTATTCGGTTTGTTGTAACGGAAAAATTGAGAACATTTGCAAGTCTCTGTCTTGAAGTAGTCATGAAAAAATCGATTTCATAGTTCTAGCTTGTTACCTCATGCGTATGGAAAAACGCACCATAAATCATGCAGGGTTTTCTTTGGAGGGCGCTGCAAACTTTGGGAAAGGAACAGTTTTGGGCTTTAAGCTAGTTGTTCCTTTCCCAATCAAAATGAGTAAACTGATATTGTATCTATTAGTGTGTATAAATAATACATAAATCACTTGACATTTTCATATCCTGATGGATTATTTGTTTTCAATATCAAGAAAATCCGTTACACCGAACAACAAATAAAAATATTGAACGAATTTACAAGATACAAAAAATTAACCATCTAGATGAAAAACTAACAAAGAAGTAAATGGAAATTTAAAAAATGCTAAATTCTTAATGTGATAGTTGATGAAGAAGGCTACCTTGGGGCTGGTGGCAGCTGCTGCTGTGACTAGCAGTTTGGCATCGATCTGCTGCGCCTTGGTGTAGAGCATGACTCCGAGGATGACAGTGCAGGTGCCCAGCCCACTCAGCACCGTCACAGGGTTGTCGAACAGCACCACCGACAGCCAAATCAGGAATGCTCTCTTCGCTGTATTCGCCACACTAACACAATTACATCAATATTAAATCTTTCTACTCTCCAGATAGTCGTTTGCAATACCTATAATATACACTTTTTTAATAAATTGTATCAATTTCTCAAAAATATAATACGAATATAAATTGAACACTTTCGTTTCCATTCATTTTTCAAATAATCTGATCAATAACTTGATCAAATAAATGATCTACCTTGCACAACCTCAAAGTTACATGTTAAAACTTTGAAATGAACATCAAACCACAAACTTACTTTAATTATTCGTTATTTTGTAACAAGTACACACATGGGAACTAATACATGGATAATTCTATCTCCTACCATACCTATTATTATGTACATTCTTAAAACAGTACATGAATATGATAAAACTAAACATGGTGATAGAAGAATCATGATACGTCAATCTGGTGTACATTAAAGAAATTTTATACAAGATTCATAATTTTAGGTTACTTAAAAATCTTTGTTTGATTTTATATTTATGGAGCAAATTAAATATTACTTGAATATTTTTTACATGATTTAAAATTAATTTATTTATATTTAATCATCAAAGTAGGACATTAGCAAAAAATACTGTGTACATGGAATATTTTTTCTACAGCATAGCGTGCTGGTCTTTGGAAACCACTTCACTTCTCTTATCAATCTATCAACTACTCTACTCAACTCTTGTCTTGTTAATTGAAATAATCCACTAGCAAATGCCATCGCTTGTTTAGTCCGATATGGCCTATAAAATAAGTAGCCTATATCTTAACTTCTGCCATTGTGTCAAGGAGATATGCGAAAGCAGCCATTTTTTTACTGCTTATAAGAGGATAAGAGTAGAGCTTCAATATTCTGTTGCAGAGAATTAAATTTCTTCAGATGAAAGGTGAAGGAAAAAAGGTTCTGTGGAGTATAATTAAAAGTAAGTTTAACTTACCTATGAGTAACAGGACTAATATAATCCATCAAAACATAAGCAGTAATGCTTTGGAAGTGGAAAAATATTCCATTCATGATGCAGGCTAAAAACTGATCCATGGTCATCATGTTCACTGTTTGCGGAATGTCTACGAAGAATAAAGATGCTGGAATTTGAACAACAACTGATGCCATACTCGTATAGAACTGTAGCTCAGCAGGTCTGCAACATCAACATTGATAGTGGATGATGAGCAAAGCGTAGAAGAATATAGAAATTCATACTGAACTCATAGAAATTATTTGTTTTGAAGTCAATGCTCAGGTTGTAGTCTCTATAGATTTCACTGGTTTGTCTTATGTATAGATTTCCTTGTGAACTTAGTGATAAGATTCTTTTTATTGCTTACAGTTGAATAATGAATATTGAATAGAGAGCTCTGTAAATAGACAATGTTTGTGAAAAACAAAATGTTTCTCACTAAGGGTACAAATACACTGAAGGCGGAGCGGAGCGTGGCGTGGCGTGGTCAGAGCGTTCATGATACACACAGGAAGCGTCTGAGCGTCAAGGTCCTAGAAAATGGCGTTGTTCAAGTTTGCAAGGACATTACTTTGTGAGAATAATTACTTAAAGTATTGGATATTAGCTAAGCTAAGCCTGCTAGGTCAGAGTGGGTTCATGAAATTAACTTAGACAGTCAACTATTTGATGAATATCATCATTAATTTCATAGAAATATGAATGAAATGGATTAGAATATCCTTTGATTTTTGATTTCAAAGTGAAATAGATAAATCTTCTCTTTTGAATAATCAAATAATACATTACAGGGGAATTTGGGCAAACATTAAATTTACTAGTGTACTAGATGGTGGGAAAATGTAGAACAACTCGCACTTTTGACGCTCCGCTTGCAGACGCTCCAAAAAACAAACCAGCTTGTTCCAAAGTTTGACGCCACGCTCCGCTCTGCAAGTAGGCGCTTCCAGTGTGTTGCAACTCATTACTTAACATGATATTATTCACGACGCTCCTCAACGCCACGCTCCGCTCCGCTTTCAGCGTGTTTGTACCCTAAGAAACTACAGTTCAGTCATACTACAAAAGTTGACAAAAAATTATGACATCTTAATCATTCTTCGGATGTAATGCGTAGTTTCTGAGAAATATTGATTGTCATTATGGTCAAGCAGATATCCTATTATATTAAGCGAGCAATTTCTGTATTTATATATCTGGTTATTTTTATATCTGGTTATTTTTATATCTGGTTATTTATGTTTAACGGATATCGAAAACGGCTCTAACGATTTTCACGAAATTTGGAACATAGTAGGTTTATGATATAAAGATTCGATTGCACTGGGTCTCATCCTTGAGAAAACTTGCTGAACGACATTGAAAGGATAATTCATCCTTGGCTGAAACAACTGTGGATAGTAAGTGAAAAATCAAAATATCGCATCCCCGAAATTCATAAGATGACGTATAGCCAGCTGTGAAATATAAACACGATCATTTTAGAGAATTGTGTTCTGTTTATCTACATATATAAAAGCGAAATGGCACTCACTCACTGACTGACTGACTCACTCACTCGCAGAACTAAAAATCCAGCGGACCAAAAACGTTCAAATTTGGTAGGTACGTTCAGTTGGCCCTTTAGAGGCGCACTAAGAAATCTTTTGACAATATTTTAACTCTAAGGGTGGTTTTTAAGGGTTTGAAGTTCGTCTTTTAGCATGTATATTCTTCTTATTCTCTTAATTATAATTGAAAAAAGGCCATACCATATGTTAATATAGAACTATAATCTAGAGAGAGTACCCCTTCGAAACAGTTGTTAACTGGTAACTAAATTAATCATTTTGTCATGTTGGCATTAAGTTGAGTTGACTTTGTTAGGTTGGCACCAAGTTGAAGATTGAAATGCATTTATCGCGGAAAAATTGATTGGGAATCACTGCTACTTCAATCAGAGCTATTCATGGGAATATTATATTACTGACCGTCAGGCTCGCTTCGCTCGCCATATCCGTTTATCCAGACGTTTAGTCTGGACCCCCACTGGATCGTCCTAACATATGATAAAATGCTCAAATGAAAATGCAGGCGAGCGAAGCGAGCCTGACGGCTAGTCAATAAATAAAAATAACGAGCGAAGCTCGGTGCCCCGATATTTGAAGATAATGTAGACATTGGGGAGTCTAAGAAACTAAGAAAGTCATACTGAACTTTTATAAATAATAGCGATTTATAGAAATGGAAAGTTAAGCTGGGTTTACACCAAAGTTATTAACAAAATGTTAAAACGGAACTTGACAAACACATATGTTCATCATGTTTATGATAAGTTATGTTCAATCTAATAAAATCTATAACGATTAAGTTATTAACATTTTGTTAATAGCTTTGGTGTAAACGCAGCTTTAGAAGCATTATAATTTTCTGAGTCATTGGAGAGTTAAAAAGCAGAGCCAGTAGATCTAAACTCACTTCGATCAAACTGTATGAAATGAAAGAACTATTTGTAAAGTGGACTTCAGTAGTTTCCGAATTTAGATTGGGGAACCAAAAGTGCAGTTACTTTCAAAATGAATACTATTTGAGACTAGTTGGCGAAATATGATTTCATATGAATCTCTTTTCATATGATCTGCATATTACATAGAACTATAATCGTGTAATAGCGGTCTAAACTACGTTTTATGTGGTCAGTATAATATAAGTTTAAGGCAGTGCAAAGGCTGAAAATAAACATTCTACTGGTGATATTTTTCAAAGTTTTTCGATTTGTATATCATCAAGCTATCAAAATGAAAACGTTTTACCAGGAAAACATTTTTCTTTCAATCATTACTTTTTGAGATATGAGCGCCTATAAAGTTTAAATTTTTGGGACAGAACATTTCAAATTCGGTAAGAGATAAATCCATGAGATTTGAAGGATATATTCTTCATGGTATTGTTGATCTAGTAAAACAAAAATTTTCCAAAAATATAGATTTTTGAGTAAGTTATTTAATTTACCAAAAATAACTGGTCATTTTTATTCAATTGGATAACTTTCTCGAAAATTGATATTTTCAGAAAATTTTTGTTTTACTAAATCAACAATACCATGAAGAATATCCTCTAAATCTCTTATCGAATTTGAAATGTTCTAACCCAAAATTCAAACTTTGGGCGCTCATATCTCAAAAAGTAATGATGACCTGAGAAACCTTTGTAATTTTGATAGTTTGATGATATACAAATCGAAAAACTTTGAAAAATATCACTAGTAGAAAGTTTATTTTTAGCCTTTGCACAGCCTTAAAGTGTGTTCAATCATGCAGCACCTGTGACTCCCACTAATCAGCATCTGTTACCATTAGTCACTATTATTGTGGCAATTATAAAAACTATTTTGGAAATTTCTATAACTATCATTGTCAGCAGTTCCATAGGTTTAATAATTCTATGTGGGCACCCTCTCCAGGGACCCACATGATTAAAAATACTTGAATGAATCTAATAGCACTGGACTATCTGACCGTCGCTCATCAGAGAGGCATGAGATACATAAACATGACCTATATCTCTCAAGTGTGATTTCTTCACACACAAAAAAAGAGGATTTTCATACCTGACGTTGACAGTATAGCAAGGTATAATATACCCCCAGGAACATGAATTCTCATAATGTGCAGAAGCACCGTCATATATTGGACTTTACTTAAAAATGTTATTGTTATTGACTTAAAAATGGTATTATTTACTTACGTGAATTTGAATCTATCTCCACTAATAAGCATTTTTGAATATACATTCTGGAGGCTGTAAAATATAAAATGATAAAATTCAGTCACAATTTAATTTCTAATACAGAAATGATGAGTATTAAAGAGATAATGATGAATACGTTTTTTAATATACAGGATTTTCTGCAAACCCCAGTACCATCATGGGTCAAAATACAAAAATTGTATTTGAAACAATACCCAATTCCTCCCAAATTCTTTCATATCATCATCTCTGCTTTTCCAAAGTTCACATTATCTTGCTACGAGTCAAAACGTAGAGCGGCTAAGTTAGCAAATAGCGTTAGAATTCACATGTATTAAATGTGTCAGAACATAGGATAGTGGAGCGGTGAAGGGAGCAGAGACATTAATTTACTTATATGCATTATTTTCAACACTCAGCCTCTACCTTCTTTGCAACACTCTACCTTTGCCGCTCCACAAGAAATGATAGGAAAAAGGTATTTTTCACAAAAATATATTTTTTTGTTTCGACTTGTATAACGTTCTTTTTTTGTGAAAATTAGAAGTTGAGAAAATTAAATTTTGAACTTTCAAATAGTTTTCAAGTATTCAAAACAGTCAAAGTAAATATTAAAATTGGTAGATCAGAAACACATCAACTGACAGAATTAACATCATTTGTAAACAATACAGATTGAATGTACGTGTATATGAATTCGAATGTTGATTTTCAATCGCAGTTGATGAGTTGGATAGAGTAGATTGCACAATGACAAGTAATTAAACAAACAATACGTAGATACGAATGACACAAATGCTTAGTATTGTATCTCTTCATCCTATCTTTTTCAAAGTATATATGGTGTAAACTAAAATCTTACTTTGAGAAGCAGCTAGCTACCGTATTTTGAAATGAAAGGAGTGATAAGGCAAGACAAAGGCGGCACCCACCATTCTGTCACATTTGTAGCAAGAGCAGCGATGAACCCCTTCAGATTGAAGCTAAGCTCATTAGCTGAGCATAATGCTAAGCCTCCCATCACAGGAATCAGCGATAAATTAACATATAACCCCGTATGTTCACCTGAAACAAAACGTTATTTTAAACACAACTGAATTCTTAAGACTGAATCAAATATTAGAATTTTAATGAAAAAAGTGAGTGACAAAAATGATCAAGACACCAATAGAAAGGAGACATTCTCCCCGTTATTTTGATACAAAATACTTACGTAATTTGAACGTTTTTATTGAATTTTTAATTTTATTTGGTATTGTTTTTTAATAGTGATGTGAGCTATTTAATTATACTAACAGTACAATCAAAGATATTATATTATATACTGTAATAGTAACGTTACAAATATTTTATTCTAAAATGCTCTTATGAGATTTTAATAGAATGTTCTTATAGCTTGCAAATGAACCTGTTTACTATTTTTTTATTAAACTTACAAAAAATAGACAAGTAGATCGTGTACAACTCTCAAGAAATAATAAATATTGAAGTAAGCTAGTAAGTGCTAGTATACTATTATGATTATATACTTTTCATACTTATAAAAACAAGAGAGAACTTAGCAAAATATGTTGATAAAATTTGAACTCACCAAGTAGAAACCTTGATATGACAACGGTAAACAGAGGCGCTGAGCTTTTAATAGTTTCTGTGAAGCTCACAGCTACATAATTTAAAGATACCAAGCCGAGGATAACCGTAGTGAACCTAAAACCAGATTAAAAGTTGATTATTATTAACAATAAAACTGCCAAAGATCAATTATTATTTTCAAAGCCCCGGAAATTTTGAGTAACACGTAAAATACATACTTTCCGTACTCTTCAACTTTCAATTTATCTCTTTAAGAATGTTGAGAAAATTTCAATTCAATTTAATAATACAGTAATTAAGACAAACCAATTACTTACAATTTTAACAGTGGTAGTGAGGACGTTCATATCCCAAATTATAATCGGTTGCATACGCAAAGAGAAATATTTTAAACAACCTTCCTAAGTAGAACCATAGGATGAGAATAGAGAAATATTAGTACCAATGTTTCTACTATAGTAAATGAATGAATACTAAAAGAAGCAACAAGAGATTGGTGAAAAAATAATGGTGAAATCTAATGAGAAAAATTTCATGAATTTAAAAAAACAATGGGTTATTATAAGAGAATGTTTATGGAATTAATGAATATGTAGCGAATAGACCATGATAGCCAGTAGATCTTGAGCTCAACTAGTGAAGTTCAGTACAGTCGAGATTGAATTTTTGGAACCGAAAGTCATAATACTAGAGAATGGATAAACTACTTCTGACAAAACAATAAAAGATGAGCATCATCTTGATGACAGTGTAACTACCACATCGTGTTGAATAGTTTTATTGAATTTGGAAAAATAATGTACAATAAGTTACCAGTTGAAATAAAAGAGCTTGAGATTATTACAGTTGAAAATTTATTTGGAAAATATTTTAATTAACTGCTGTCCTTACAGTATAAATGACTTAAAAAATATAAGAGATAAAAAAGATAAGTAAAGATTTTATGACCTGTGATATATTTGATGTTGTTAAATTTGTTTCAATTGATTGTTATCCTTACAGTATGAAAGACTATGATATAATACAGTGATGTTGTTAAATTTATTATTGCTTGTATGTTTTTTTTGACGATGTCTTGCATTTGTTTTTAATGTTCTGACAATAAACGAATCTTGAATCATCCAGGCCCTAGTCCCAATGGAATCGTTTGAATGGAGTTCTATTGTAAGGAATTTGAAATTAATATAATAGTTCAGTCATTATTCAAATGTCAAGTTCCTCTTCTAATTCAAATTTTGATTCATACTTTTCTTTTAGTATACTTTCAGGCTGTCACTCAAGCATGACTGCAGGTTTACATTGTCTAAATCATTGACGGAATCACCAGATAGAATTTCAGCACCAACTCTTGCATAAATAAGCACTCAACCACGACTAGACAGTTAGTTAGCCCAACTGTAAGTGTCATTAGCTCAGCCTTACAAAATAGTTCAATTCAAGAGAACACACTTTCAAAATGTCACCTTCACACTAGCCTACTCTAGAACATGATACGCAATAGTGGATGCATAGTAGGTCAATTTCCACACAGAAAACACTAAACATGTAGAAGACATATTATAAGAAATTTCTGAAACTAACTATTGTATGTTATTGTGAACTATCTGATATTTTCTGTAATTGATGTAGTAGTTTTGGTTTTTGGGGAAATAAACATTTATTTATTTATTATATTATTTATTTAAAATAAATCAAGTAAGTCAAAACCTTTCATATTTTCTTGAGCGAAAATACCTCAAGATTCAATTACAGTGCATGTAATTCAAGGCGACTAAGATTAATATTACATGACATGAAATTCATAAATGTTCAAATTATTAAGAACGTTCAATAGATTTTAATGAAGGATTGAAAGTAAAACGTGAAGAAAATAATATAATTTTCGTTAATCAGTCGATTGCAGAGAATGAATATTAGAACCTATGAAACATACAATGACAACCAAGAGACAAGACAGCATTGATGAGATGCATTTTTTCAGGTTACCTTTTGTCATGAGTTAATACCTCTGTAACGCGAGTAATAAATGGGGCTGTAACACAGCCTAAAAAGAAAAGAAGCCTTCAATAAAACGAGGTTTTGTTGTGAATGTAGAATTCTATTGCAGAGAATGAGTATAGCATTATATTTGTACAATAATTATCTTGATTTTTCATAGAATAACCAAGATTATGAAAGAAAAAAATTATATTAGCCTTTAATGTTTTCTGAAAGACACGTATGGTTTTGTAATTTCGTAATGATTAATAGTAATCTTATGATAAAAACTATCAAAAGTAGCCTTATAGAAATAAATAAAAAACTGTGTATAGTATTCAAATAATAAACAAAATGAAAAAACGTAAATCCATTCAAGAAACTACCAGTAAGACCCCCGGGTCTTAATATTTAACATACATCATCAGCGTAAATATAACACGTAGTGATTTCATCTTCAATATTGCATGGTAAGTCGTTCATATAAATTAAAAAAGTAAGTGCCATAACCATGTGATGGTGGCCATAATATCCATAACACCCTCATGGCTCATGGTGGCTATTAGACTCGGACATAAATTTCTCCAAAGAAGATTGATTCCGTCAAAAATTAAAAAATCTGAAATTTTGGTTGCCATTTAAAATAGTTATTTGTGCAACTAGTGCGCAAAGTGACAGTTTGCTGCACCGAAAGAAACGTTTACGCACGAGGGCGGAATGGTTTCTTGAGTGCAGCAGAGGAACTTTGCGCACGTATTTCACATTAAATTTTTCCTACAGTTACCATTGAATATGAAAAGTGGTTGATTATGGGTAAAATGATGGCTGAAATCCATCAAATGTTTGTCTGTATAATTTTGATATTAATAACAACTTAAATTTATTTTAAACTTGATGATTGAAAATTGATAATCGATAATTTATTCAAATTAAAAATTAAATTAATCCAATTAATTTGAAAATTTGAATAATTTTTAGTAAATCTTGATTTCAAAATAATTTTTCAACCAATCAATTTATGAATGAAAAAAAATATTATTTGAAATAATGAATAATTAATAATATTCAAAATGTATAATTTAATGAGTTCTCATTTTTATTTATTTGAAAATCAGAAAAAATATAGATAGAGCAAATTCGCATTCAAAATACACGCCAACAATGTAAGATAATACACAAGATAATACAACGCAAGATAATACACAAAGTACTAAGAGTACGCAAAATAATACTTTGCGCACTAGAGCGGAAAAGTGATTCTTTGCGTTCTGTAGTCTGTGCAGGAATGGTCACTTTTCAAGGTAACTGTAGGAAAAATATATTTTTCCTCCACCTACTGTCTAAAGTACTTACTTTACTCCCTGAAACCCAATACTAAAGTGTCACTTTTTCGCTCTCGGTAGTAAAAAACAGAAAAACTCCCTAGGGAGTAAAAGTGACTCCATTTAAATAACATGGGGAGCATCTCTATTTTGAAACTTACATTGTAATAGGTTAGAAGGTCTAAGCTCAGATGAGAAAGCATAATAGAGGTGTCTGTCATTGAGTCAACTGAATCCAATACCACAACCAGAAATTTGATTAACTCATGAAATATATGTTTGTATGATAATTATTATTATATTCTTAATATTAGTAGACGATAAAAATTTATAAAATATTTTATTCTATTCAAAATACCAGCCAACAAATATTTTTGATCTGCAATTCAAATCTGAACCGCGTGATCTGGAGTCAGCCATTTTTGGTAGCTGCTCAGCTGATATAATTGTTACAACTTTTGCCGATAGATAGCGCAATCGGCAGTGCCAATCAGACGACCGGTTTTTAGGTTTTAGATTTAGGTTATGTTGTTAGGATTCGTTAGGAATCATTGTCACCAATACGTAAGTTATTAGAATGATTTTATTTGCAGTTTCTATAAAAAAATGTAAATGGAGGAAAAATGTTGTGTACATCACGAGCGAAAAATACTTTTTCTCCCTCAGAAAAATTGCTGCCCTCGGCTTCGCCTCGGGCTTCAAACTTTTTCCCACAGGGAGAAAAAGTCGTACTTTTCACTCTAGATATACAAATAACTATTTCTTTATAGGTAGCTTAGTCCTCAACGTGATATATTGAACCCCGACATCTTACATGCTTAAAAAACCACTTGGGCCTTCAAACTGAAGTAGCCTAAGATTTATTTCTCATAAGCATATCTCCCATATTATCATTAATATTATCAAGGCATTATTCTGAGGAAAAATTAATAGAATAAAGCAGCACACACATGAAAATATTATAATTTTGACATACCTGGTACAACCTACGAATGTCATGTGCTTGTAGAAACCCGGAGGTCTCGAGTGCCTCTGTGTAGGCTTGTACATTCCACAAGGAAAATACATTTGAATAAAGCCACATATGGTTGTCATCAACATTTGAAATGTACCTACAACAAAATAAATGTGCATTAGGCTCAAGTAGAATATTATAAGTATGTTATTTATATTACTTCAGCATTGCAGATTCATATTTTTAATTGGTGCTTCAATCCTTCCCCAGAAAATCAAAATAATTGCGGGATTTTGATAAATAATTGCATAGTTTGAGAACAATACCAGATTATGGTATCATATTTTGGGGAAGCCTAAATATGGAGATTGCTGCTTCCTACTACAGAAGAGAGCTATTTATGAAATATTATCAAGCAGCCCTATATTCCGCACTACACACCTTTGTTTGTGAAGGCTGACATCAAAATAATATTACCGGCACTATTAATTCTGAAGGCGAGTTTTATTTGAAAGTGAGGAGAAAGCGGAAATCTATTTCAACAGAACCCACAGTCCACAGTAGCATCACAACACACCAGACTGAAAAATTATGCTCATGTGCTTGTTGTCCGCATTAAGTACAACTTTAGAGAAAAAATAGCGTAGGTAGATATCCCATATCAGGGCGTTCATGTCGCAACTTTTACTGTTAACACAAGCCAATTATTGTCGATTTTTACTGTTTTGGCCGGGTGAGAGTGTATGAACGGCACAGTATGAAAGACTACCAGCGTCACACAGCTTCACGGGAAAGAACTACGTGGACTATCGGCTTGAGTTAACAGTAAAAGTTGCGACATAAACGCCCTGTACCATGGGATATCTACTTAATATGCTATTGTTTCTCTATGGTACAACAGACTACCAACAATTTAAAAGGCTTGGTTCAAACCGGTAAACAAACTTAAGTTTTTTATAGTGAACTATTCTATATTTTATTTATAAATATTACCTTGTATGGAGACTGTACTACAGTCTACATAACATTTTTCGAGGACAGAAACTCAAGAGGGGTAATGAGAAGACACCAAAGAAACCGGCGCTAATAAACTTTTCGTGGGAGAGTTACTATAATCAATAATGCCCCAACTATACGGGCGGATTGGGCGTGACAGATGTTTTTTGCTCGTTAACAGAATCTATAGGAGGCTATGCTTCCTGTAACAAGAAGAAAAGCGCGATTAAAACTCAACTGAAATTCCATAGCGTATATTCCGCCCGTATAGTTTACGCTGAAAGACTAAATATTCCGCCCGTAAGAATATTGGCTGAAAGACTGATTGATGCTCTTCAACTACCTCACCAAATCCTAGGGAATGATGCAATGAGCCCAAACGGAAATACAGTCTCATCAAAAGACAAAACTTAGACAGCAAAACCAAAAAATCAAGTATATTAGCAATTTTCCATCTTAATATTCAGAGAGGCCTGCAGGTAAAAATAGCAGACTGTTAATAGATCTCCACAAATGCAACCCTGATATTCTGATACTATCTGAACATAGATTGCGAGACGAGGAGCTCCTCTGCACTTCAATTCCGGGTTATTCCCTTGTTTCTTGTTTCTGCCGGACTCTTTACCTCTGGGGAGGAATTACAATATACATTGAAGAAGACATGCTATCCAACCTCTCACCTTCAGATATCGAAGCCACAGTCTACCCAAGCCTCTTCTCAGATCACCACGCTGTATTGTGTAACATAAATACAAATTCAACCCGGAATTGCCGACATACAGGTATGCAAGAAACTATTCAAAAGGAAACATAGAAGAGCTAAAATCAAAATTACAGCATACTGACTGGTCACAAGTGATTAAGACACACGCTGTCGATTAAAAATACAATATTTTTGCTACAAGAATGCGACAGAAAATGGATGAAATAATGCCAAGAGGACCAAGGAAGATCACTACAGCGAGGGGGTCCAAGTTTTGGGACGGAAACACTATTCTTCTGAAACACAGGATGCATCTAGCTAGAGAGAAATTCATCTCAACTGCATCAGAGGACCATAGGCAGCAATTCAAAGAACTAAAAAATCTATATGACAAGGATGTAAAGCATAAAAAAAGATACATGTCAAGAGTAGGATTATGGAATCAGAAAACAAAGCCAAGACCCTATGGAAAATGATCAATGATGAACGGAACAGAAGTAGGCTAATCTTAAAAGGCAGGAAAACCTCTGTTTGGAAATAAGAGGGCCAGAAGATCACTGATCCTTTTCACACTAGCAACATCCTAAATGAAGCATTTACACAGCCAGCAATAATAACAGGATTTGACCCTATTCTAAGACATACGGCCAAGCTGACAGGCATCACAGCATTGAGTGAATTTCAGATGATAAATACAGCACAACTCCACCATCTCATAGACAAACTAAAATCGAACAACTCTGCTGGGCATGATGACATCACTGGAAAAATATTTAAAAATTGCAAAGAAGAACCAACAAAACCTCTACCGTACTGGAAATAGTAAATTCTTCCCTAAAGCAAACTGTATTCCCAAAGGCTCTCAAGATTTCAAAGATCTTTCCAAAATTCAAAGGAGGAGATAAAATGGATGACAAGAACTATAGGGCCATAGCAAACCTACCTATAACCTCAAAACTTATCGAACGAGCAGTAATTCACCAGCTTATCCTGCATTTGGAGAGCAACAAACTTATAACAGCACAACAGCATGAATTTAGAAAGCGTCTGGGCACTACAACTGCAATATCTGAATTTTGTGACAACATAAACCAACTTTGAGAGGAGAAAAATACTGTCATAGGGCTATTTATAGATCTTCAAAAGGCCTTCGACACACTAGACTGGATCTGGTTAAGAAAAAAGGCCTTACCACAAGAAAGAAAAATCACTGCTATAACCTTTGAAACAAAAATAATCTTGAATTGCCGCAACATAGACTGAAGAAATACATCTTCTCTTCAACATATGCAGAATCATACTTTTTCAATGTAGCCTACTGCCACGTAACCTGAAGGACATAGATGATGAGGCAGCATTTGCCAGAGGCCTGAAGTCATACCTATTGGCCCGACCCTACTATGCAGTATCAGAGTATGTTGAAGAGCATATATTTCAACATATTATACGACATGCTCATGGAAGAAATTACCCGCCGTGAAAAAAAAATAATGACGACTCCATCAGACTGGTAGGAGGACAAATACAAGTAACAAGTAGGCCTGACAGGTGTCGAGTAAGTTTATCTCATAGCTGGAATATGTATAAGAAATGTATCAGTAAATACTTGTAATGACTCAAGGCTCATCAGACGCAGCTACGTGCTCTGTAGCATAGAGAAGATAGTTTAATTACTTTTATCAGTTGTCTCTGTATGTAGCTAAGCAATCTCTACTAGCAAATATTTGAGTTCAACTGAAACTAGAAAAGTGGTTTTCATAATACTACCTTGCTTTAACATGAAAATTGAATTAAAGTTACTTAGTTTTAACATGTCAAAAAAAGCTAAGAAAAAAATTTTTTTTTGAATTTATGTGTTTTACAGGCGTTTTCTGTATGTAATTAAAATACAACAATAATTCTAAAAACATAATACATAGGCTAACTTAGAATAGTAATATTGTTAGGCTATGCAATGATAGAACTCATAAATTTATAACAACGTACACCTACCTAAAACTGTAGGATCCGCTTCGAGATATGATAAAATATATTTATTCAAGAATAGAGTACAACCACTAAAAAAATACCATAATACTAAAAAGAATAACGCACGAACATTGAATAACCCTTCTTTACTATTCAACTTGTCGGGATTAATTAATGTTGAACTTTTCTTGCGAGACCTATCATCGATAACAGTATTTTCTTCCGATACTAAGTGATTTGCAAATAAAGGCATGGTTGAATCATCTTCCATTTTTGTTTAAAATAAAAACACAGCTTTTTTCAAGATAAATCTTCATGAAAAGTTGAAGTGCGTACACAACCGTTAGCACGTTGTATTTTTGTAACTAGGCCTATAGCCACAACACAATGGATTGTAGAATTTAAAAAAAGTGTAAGCCAGAAATTTCAAAACACGCGAAGGAACTTTCAAAATTTATCACACTTGCCAGCAATGCACTTCAAAGTTCAAACAAAAATGAGAATGAACAACCTCAAATCTTATAATCTCACGGCTGGAAAATTGAAAACACAACTGTTGTCGTTTGTGTTGTGTGTTGTTGCGTTTGTGTTTATGTGTGGGTGTGCTGCTGGGATCTTTTCGTGGCATGTATATCATAGACACAAATAAAAGACCACTTTACACTTGTGCATAAGAGTCACAGTAGCGCATTCTATCAATGTAGTACAATAGTTTTTATTTCTCACTTTTTCAATTTCTCAGCGAAATTATTGTAAAATGTAACTTTTAAATTCAGTTCTTCCACAATCCATGACCAGCTTGTGTTGGATAGATTTCGTCATTGAAGAATTGAAAACTAAAGAAAAAACAATCAAAAGGAGTTACAATGATTTAGATCCAAATCTCATGAGTGAATGTTGAAAATTTTTAGATACTCATCCAAAGAATGAAAAGCTTAGGGCGTATGGCCCAAAAAGCGAGGGTCGTATGGCCTGAAAAGCTAGGATCTAGCACAAAGAAGAAAGATTCCTTCTACTTTGTGGATCTAGCCAATATTATCATTTATCTACAACAGTACAAAAAATTGTCAAGGGTCAGTTCTCAGTTATAGAGTGGGTTCACGTCATAATGGTAGTATTTTATTGACATTAGTGTTTCTCTCCTTGTCTATCAATTGACAAAACAGATAGCGCTATCTCTTTGTTTATAGCTTTGCAACGTTGCCAGGAACATTTTATTTTTACTTTTCACAGTGACTGTACAGATATTAACAAACAATACTCAGCCGCTTGTTTTCTCCATTTTAACAAAGTACTTGAGTAAACAGGATGTATAATTTATTAAAAAATATATTTTTAAATGAATGGAATCATACCTAAATATTATGAGGTATATACCTTAAATAATGAGGTCCACATTATAATGACAGTATTTGATCAACTTTGGTTTTGCTATCATTTGACAAAGCCGGTGGTAATATCATTTTCTAGGTCCACAACGATGCAAATTATGTTTTTGACAGTGTAGAAATATAATTAATTAATACAGAGAATCGGCATCGCTATTCTTTTATCTTTATCCACTGCCATTATAACGTGGACCTCACTATATTACAATGCGACGCTACCTAACAAGATGGCAGATTTTTTCGTCAGGGTACTAGCCAAGTTTCTATACTATATGTATACTGTTGCCTTATCACCATATCGTGACGTCAGCATCGGATAGAAAACTTTTCTGCAGAGTTTGTTTACATTGTGTACGTTCTGTGTACAGTAAATTGTTCCAGTTCCAATCGTAAATTGTTCCATCACGTGACTATATAGTGTGGTCCATGTTATAATGGCAGTGAATGAAGATAGAAGAACTAGAGAGACTCTTTAGTTTATCAGGGAAAATACCAGAAGCTAGGCACATATTGATCAAATGGGTTAGGAATTCTGAGATATATGGAGCTGCTATTTTTAATATTGAGGAGTTGAGTCCATTCATATCTAAGCAATTGCTGGGGTTCATTTTATGAATTGTGTCAAAAACCTCCTTAACAGTGAATTCCTGAAAACTAAACTTCGTTTCTGGTTCAGGCGTTAATGATACATAGTGACTGAAGTCAAAACTACTCTTAGGGATATCTTTGCTTTGTAAAATTATTTTTTCCAAGATAAACTTGTTTATTTGATCTACAGACAACTTGCAAGCATCGTCCAGAGATGAATTATTTGAACCAAGGTGCTTCTTTACTTCTACCCAGGCTGATTTATTCTTGTTTTTACTCTCATTAATGAATTTACTATTGTAACTGAGTTTAGCCAGTTTGATTCTAGACCTGTAAGTCTTTCTAAGATTGTTATACTCTAACTTGACAGCTGTTGAGCCGAGAATGCTATATACATGAAACAGTTGTCATAACGTATTAGGTTCAAGTACCCTACACAGAAAATCAATCTCCATATTTTCAAATGTCAACAATATGTACCAACAATATGATATTTGATAACCATTCATGAAATGAATTTTTCTCTATAGAAAATTTGAGAGTAATGGAATAAATGAAATGCACACTTTTCTATATGGTACGTTTGTAAAACAGCCTTTCTTCATTCACACAGCTAGTAAACGACACATTTCAGTGTAAATCAACTTTATATGTGTGCGCCAAAAGCTTGAACCAATGATTTTCATGGGAACGTTTTGAACTATAGTGAGGTCCACGTTATAATGACAGTATTTGATCAACTTTGGTTTTGCTATCCTTGTCTATCATTTGACAAAGCCGGTGGTACTATCCTTTTCTAGGTCCACAACGATGACAGTTATGTTTTTGACAGTGTAGAAATATAATTAATTAATGCAGAGAATCGGCATCGCTATTCTTCTATCTTCATTCACTGCCATTATAACATGGACCACACTATATAGTCACGTGATGGAACAATTTACGATTGGAACTGGAACAATTTACTGTACACAGAACGTACACAATGTAAACAAACTCTGCAGAAAAGTTTTCTATCCGATGCTGACGTCACGATATGGTGATAAGGCCACAGTATACATACAGTATGGAAACTTGGCTAGTACCCTGACGCAAAAATCTGCCATCTTGTTAGGAAGCGCCGCATTGTAATATAGTGAGGTCCACGTTATAATGGCAGTGGATAAAGATAAAAGAATAGCGATGCCGATTCTCTGTATTAATTAATTATATTTCTACACTGTCAAAAACATAATTTGCATCGTTGTGGACCTAGAAAATGATATTACCACCGGCTTTGTCAAATGATAGCAAAACCAAAGTTGATCAAATACTGTCATTATAATGTGGACCTCATTATAGTATTGATGGTTGGTTTGGATCACTTTAATGATTCGGATCAATTGATCTCATTCACTGCCACGAGCCAATCAGAAGACCAGGACTGGAACCTCCTATAGTGAGGTCCACGTTATAATGGCAGAGGATAGAGATAGAAGAACAGCGTTGCCTCTTCTCTGCCTTTTGAATTATATTACTACATCGTCAAAAACAGATTTGGCATCGGTGCGGAGCTGGAAAAGGATAGAACTACCTGCTTTGTCGAATTATAGACAAGGATAGTAGATATTTAAATACTGTCATTATAACGTGGACCTCACTTTAGGGTCATGTGACGTGTCTAGTATTTGCGTCATGTAAAAAGCATTGGTTAGATAGGCGTTTGATTACAAGTTTCCATTCTGTACTTATTCTGTGATATTGTAGATGTTGGCGTCAGAGGCTAGACTTCCCAGTCCCAGCGTGTCTATTCTATAACTGGTCTAAGGTACAGACTACAGACACGCTACAGATTGCATAGATAGAATATAGAATTTATTATAGAATGCGCGATATGCGGTCACGGTAACATTATATTTTTGTACTATTTGGTTTTATATTTTCAGCTGTTCTATAATAGAATCGTGATAGAATAGAGAGGAGGCAGACAACCGAGACAAGACAACACAGCAGTGTGAATGTGAATACCCCAATACAGAAACAGACAAAACAGAGATCAAAGAAGGCAGAAGCAGAAACTGTCATACCGACGTCAACTGCTATACCATTAGAAAGCATCAAACTTTTTTGAAATTTGCTTTTAATTTTTTGTTTTAGTTAATATATCTGTTTTTGTATTAGTTGCATGGAGACATGAATGGTTCAGATTATTCAGTGAAGTGTAGTTAGAGCACAAAATGTTCTACCTCAATATGTTTCAATGTATTGGTTGAGTTTATAAAACATTATAAGCATCAATAGCCTATCATTAAATAGCAGCTTTCAACTCAACTATATTAATCACCAATGTAAGTAAAAAAATGTCTATATCAATTTGTAAATATAACTGTTTATAGATAGATTCACCTAACCCACCTGCTAAAATGTTGGTTATGTTTTCTTTTGAATCAGTCTACAGCATGATTTTGATTTTAATGTATGCTTAAATTGCTTAGTAGAATAGATAAAATTGGCTCTCTACTAATCGAATGATTTAATTTTGGCCCCTGGACTATAAAGAAAGAGTTTGAGTTATATGACCTTTGTTTAAGACAGTTTATTGTCTATAGTGGCACCTAGAAAATTATTTCAATCTTATGATTGTTTATAGTTCACCTTCAATTTTAAATCTTCAAAGCTTTACCATTCTCTATCCTTAATACAAGAGCCTTACCTTAGCTAATATAGTTTAAAACTAATAAGTTTTTTATTGTACATGTTTTCATTTTTAGAATACATAAGTTAAGCATCCGCATATAAGACTGATTCTTTCAAGTACCCAGTCAAAAGATTATTTACCGTATTTAAATTTTAATAATTATGAGGACCTTATCCCTTCCAGGCCAAGAAACCTTCCTACCAAAATCCAATGCCAATATCTATAAAAGTAGTCCCTTATCAATATTTTTCACCACTATTATATTTATTTAATCTAAATCAAGATTCGAAGTCTGAATAACTTTATCAAAGTGTGGCTATTGTGTTATATGATTAGGATATTGTTTTGCAATCTTGATAATGATGCTACGATTAAAACTAAATTTAAAAAAATCAATGGTTGCCACAATAATTATTCTTTTATTAGATTGAATATGCCGCATCTATATGTTGGCCCAATGACGACCAGCGCCAGTGTGTGGATAAGTGGTTTGCCAGCTCTGGCTTTCACTTGCCTCCATTGACCTACGTTGACCCTACCAGGCTGGGCCAACATGTGAACTACCAAGGCATTAAATTAGTTCAAAGAAAACTCAATCTCAAACAACCCTCCAGTATTAACTGAACTACAGTGAACCTTAAACTGTGTTTACACCAACGTTATTAAAAAAATGTTATCTAGAGTTAGTTTTCTAAAAAAAAAATTGAACTTTCTTAGTGTTTGCCACTGAGTGGAAAACAGAAATTTTGGTAAAAAAATTAAGGTGTTAAATTTAAGTAAAAATCATTAACTTTTTACAGATCTTTAATAAGAAATCAACAGAGTTATTGTCGGCCAAATGAAAAACGTGTGTTGTTCTGTTTTCAATAAAACTTCCTTTAATCGATTATCTGTTCACTTTCTGTATACTTTAATCATACCGTTTTGTTTAGAATTAAATTTTCTACAAGTTTTGTTCTGAAATTTGATCAGTTTATTGGTAAAATAACAAAGCGATTGCTAGCCAAATGTAAAAATTGTGTTTTTTTACTCAATGTTTTTGCATTTACACTGGATTACTCAAAAACTACTCATCTTTCAGTTCTGGGACCTGTTCTAATCAATTTTTCAGGTAAAAAACCATAAGAAACAATGGCATTTGCCCCTAAATTTAACTTCCCAGAATTTCAGAGAGTCTTCATTTACTCAGCGGAACTGAAATCCAGGCGAAATCTTTAACCCTGTATAACTCGCTAACGAAACATTTCCGGACCTATGTTTATATAAGTTTTTTTCATTATTTTTACATATTGAATGAGCTCTCAAAGTTACCGCATATCCTCGTGAATCACTCTGTACATACAGTATGGAAACTTGGCTAGTACCCTGACGCAAAAATCTGCCATCTTGTTAGGAAGCGCCGCATTGTAATATAGTGAGGTCCACGTTATAATGGCAGTGGATAAAGATAAAAGAATAGCGATGCCGATCTCTGTATTAATTAATTATATTTCTACACTGTCAAAAACATAATTTGCATCGTTGTGGACCTAGAAATGATATTACCACCGGCTTTGTCAAATGATAGCAAAACCAAAGTTGATCAAATACTGTCATTATAATGTGGACCTCATTATAGTATTGATGGTTGGTTTGGATCACTTTAATGATTCGGATCAATTGATCTCATTCACTGCCACGAGCCAATCAGAAGACCAGGACTGGAACCTCCTATAGTGAGGTCCACGTTATAAGGCAGTGGATAGAGATAGAAGAACAGCGTTGCCTCTTCTCTGAATTATGAATTATTACTACATCGTCAAAAACAGATTTGGCATCGGTGCGGAGCTGGAAAAGGATAGAACTACCTGCTTTGTCGAATTATAGACAAGGGTAGTAGATATTTAATTACTGTCATTATAACGTGGACCTCACTTTAGGGTCACGTGACGTGTCTAGTATTTGCGTCATGTAAAGCATTGGTTAGATAGGCGTTTGATTACAAGTTTCCATTCTGTACCTATTGGGTGCATACCAACTGACCCAATTCCCATTTGACCCAACCTACCACTTGACCCAATTTTTTTAAATCGAGAAAAGCCGCGAAACCACTTGACCCAATAGACATCTGACCCAATATACCATTTGCCCCAATATTATAAACATCACAAAACAATCTGACCCATTTGACATCTGACCCAACCTACCACTAGACCCAACTACTGTGCTGCGCTCTCGTGGCATAGTTTATGGTGTGCAAAACATCAATGCCTTCTTGATGAGTGGTACTCCTTTGACAACTTCAATAAATAACTCAACTGAGAAATGCAGTCTCATAAGTACCGGTAACCGAGAATAAATTGTAGGGTACTATATCATGGAGATTATTTGATTTTTTTACAAATTTCGTTTTGCAAATTGTTTATTTCTCAGTAAATAAATAGTACAACCAGAAACATAGCTTCTGAAATATTCATAAAACTATGTAGGTAGGCTACTCTAAATCGATGTATTCTAGAAACACTTATCCAAATTTACTGAGGAAGAAACTTGTGAGGAAATTTTTTAAGACAGATTCCATCAAAGTCATTCTCTACAATTATTTATGTTGTAGGTTTTAACCTAGGTTTCAACAACAAAACATACTGGCTAACAGGCCAAAATCTGAGTTATGTCGTCCAGAAACTCTCAAACATTGTAATAGGCCCTGATCTTCAAGCATTTGGTCACTTCTCAAATTCAAACTGCTTCTCCCGTGCTGGTAGCTTGTTGAAGTGTGAGCTCCTGTATACGCATACCTGCGATCTCTGTAGGCGCAGCCTGGGAATGTCAATCAGCTCTCGGTGCCTTGTGTTGTAGAGATGCACATCTGACCGGGCTCAACGTCCTGTTGATTATTTCTTATATGTACATCAGGCAGAGAAGAATGAAGTAGCTGACAACTGTCAAAATACCCAGCCCAACAAAAAGGGGCTTGTAGTGTACACAATGTTCACTTGCAGTCATTATCAGGGCAGCCCGTTTTTGCAGCTTCAGTACATAACCTTAGCTGAATGGCCCCACAAGAGTAGACCGTAGGTAATATGACAGTGGAAGAGGGTGTGATACATCATGTCAAGTAAGCCTCCTTCACAAGTCCCTACAGCTTCAGCAACAGGGAACAAACTCAGTCTCTTGGTCACCTGCTGAATGTGGCCAGCCCAACGTAGTCTTGTGTCCAAGACAGCCTTGTAATTTCACAGGATCTTGATCAACAGGCAGACTTCGTGTCAGACTACAGATGATATGCTGGGTCCTGTTTTCATTCAGCTGGAATCAGAACCAAAGGGTTGACGACTGCAGATGTTCCGCTAACATATCCATCACCAGCTGAATGTCCACACCTGATTACAGCAAGGATCTCAAGGAGTCGAGCCATTGCTGTCCAAGCCTTTGATCATTATTATGAAGAGGATTGGCCCCAGTATTGAAACCTGAGGCACTCCAAAATTCACAAGGAGTTGAAAGGAAACTACCCCACCCAAAGACACCACCTGTGCCCTCCTAGTCAGGTAATAGTTCAAGATGGATAGAGTTCACACCCCCATAGTATTGGAATTTATTGATCAGGATACTGTGATAAACACAATTAATGTCTCTGCTCAGGTCACACAGAGTTAGTGAGAAATACTCACCATCCTCAAATACAGAAACAAATTGCTCAGCTACATGACGTACAGCATCAACAATAGACTACAATACTTGGAGTAAGGTAAAATCTAGTTGTGAAAAGTTACCTATATCAATTGAATAATCATCAATCATTTACTGATTGATAAGATGCTTTTATGGTGATTTTACCAAATCTAATAACCTCATCCAAATTTAATAATAAGATCTAACCTCAAAATCACAAAATAACACAAATCTACCCTCAAAGATAACAAGAACTGTCAAAACAGTTGTGCTTGGTTTCAAGGCCTTCTAGACTTTTACCTGAAGAGTAGACCGTAGTAGAGAGTAACCAAGCCTGGAACATTGCAGACGTTTTGCCAGAGCGCAGCACAGTAGTGGGTCAAGTGGTAGGTTGGGTCAGATGTCAATTGGGTCAGTTGGTTTTTTGATATTCATAGAGTTGGGACAAATGGTATATTGGGTCAGATGTCTATTGGTCAAATAGTTTCGCGGTTTCTCTCTATTTTAAAAAATTGGGTCTAGTGGTAGGTTGGGTCAAATGGGAGTTGGGTCAGTTGGTTGAGCCCCGTACCTATTCTGTGGATCTGTGATATTGTAGATGTTGGCGTCAGAGGCTAGACGTGGCTAGACTACCCACCGTGTCTATTCTATAACTGGTCTAAGGTACAGACTACAGACACGCTAAAGATTGCATAGATAGAATATAGAATTTATTATAGAATGCGCGATATGCGGTCACGGTAACATTATATTTTTGTACTATTTGGTTTTATATTTTCAGCTGTTCTAATAGAATCGTGATAGAATAGAGAGGAGGCAGACAACCGAGACAAGACAACACAGCAGTGTGAATGTGAATACCCCAATCATTGATATATATAGTTAGATGACTAAGCTATACCTTCAAGCGTTTGGAAGAGTGATGCCTCTTTCATTTCTCGTCGCCATTGAAAATCGGGCAAGAAGTCAGGCGCCCAGGCAGACTTATATGGGAAAACATCGACTTTCATTGCGTTATATCTTTTGACATACTTGATGGATTTCAATATAATTTTTTTTCAACTTTTCGTCATTTCCTTACTATATGATACAATGATTTGATCATTGAACATTATTTTTAACTCGACCAAACATCTAATTTAGTGAACCTACCTCACTACAGATTTTGATCCATTCTATTAGAAAATGAATCTCATTTTTACAATATTTTTCTATTGTAATTAGGATATGGAAAATAAAACATTTATTATAGATCGCTGATATTACTGTATATTTTATTAGATGGCAAATAATAATAAATTAATCATTATCACAATATTTCGTGAAACTGTTTCCATTCGTTTTGCAACTAAGTATAGGTACCTAACTATACTCTATACTCCTATATTAATATAAGATAATAAATAACTACATATTATAAGAACGGGAAAATAAAACAAAAATTATAGATTGCTAATATTACCGTATATTTAATTAGATGGCAAATAATAATAAATTACCGTTATCACAATATTTCATGAAACTGTTTCTCATTCGTTTTGCAACTTAAGTATAGGTACCTACCTAACTATACTCTATACTCCTATATTTTATATAGATAATAATAATAAACCGTTATGATACAGTAATAAAGCCATCAATGCTATATGCCAGTGAGACCCTAAATCTCAACAGGAAAGCTGATCTAGAAAATTTGAAGAAGAAGAAAGGAAACAAACTCTGCAGAAAAGTTTTCTATCCGATGCTGACGTCACGATATGGTGATAAGGCCACAGTATACATACAGTATGGAAACTTGGCTAGTACCCTGACGCAAAAATCTGCCATCTTGTTAGGAAGCGCCGCATTGTAATATAGTGAGGTCCACGTTATAATGGCAGTGGATAAAGATAAAAGAATAGCGATGCCGATTCTCTGTATTAATTAATTATATTTCTACACTGTCAAAAACATAATTTGCATCGTTGTGGACCTAGAAAATGATATTACCACCGGCTTTGTCAAATGATAGCAAAACCAAAGTTGATCAAATACTGTCATTATAATGTGGACCTCATTATAGTATTGATGGTTGGTTTGGATCACTTTAATGATTCGGATCAATTGATCTCATTCACTGCCACGAGCCAATCAGAAGACCAGGACTGGAACCTCCTATAGTGAGGTCCACGTTATAATGGCAGAGGATAGAGATAGAAGAACAGCGTTGCCTCTTCTCTGCCTTTTGAATTATATTACTACATCGTCAAAAACAGATTTGGCATCGGTGCGGAGCTGGAAAAGGATAGAACTACCTGCTTTGTCGAATTATAGACAAGGATAGTAGATATTTAAATACTGTCATTATAACGTGGACCTCACTTTAGGGTCATGTGACGTGTCTAGTATTTGCGTCATGTAAAAAGCATTGGTTAGATAGGCGTTTGATTACAAGTTTCCATTCTGTACTTATTCTGTGATATTGTAGATGTTGGCGTCAGAGGCTAGACTTCCCAGTCCCAGCGTGTCTATTCTATAACTGGTCTAAGGTACAGACTACAGACACGCTACAGATTGCATAGATAGAATATAGAATTTATTATAGAATGCGCGATATGCGGTCACGGTAACATTATATTTTTGTACTATTTGGTTTTATATTTTCAGCTGTTCTATAATAGAATCGTGATAGAATAGAGAGGAGGCAGACAACCGAGACAAGACAACACAGCAGTGTGAATGTGAATACCCCAATACAGAAACAGACAAAACAGAGATCAAAGAAGGCAGAAGCAGAAACTGTCATACCGACGTCAACTGCTATACCATTAGAAAGCATCAAACTTTTTTGAAATTTGCTTTTAATTTTTTGTTTTAGTTAATATATCTGTTTTTGTATTAGTTGCATGGAGACATGAATGGTTCAGATTATTCAGTGAAGTGTAGTTAGAGCACAAAATGTTCTACCTCAATATGTTTCAATGTATTGGTTGAGTTTATAAAACATTATAAGCATCAATAGCCTATCATTAAATAGCAGCTTTCAACTCAACTATATTAATCACCAATGTAAGTAAAAAAATGTCTATATCAATTTGTAAATATAACTGTTTATAGATAGATTCACCTAACCCACCTGCTAAAATGTTGGTTATGTTTTCTTTTGAATCAGTCTACAGCATGATTTTGATTTTAATGTATGCTTAAATTGCTTAGTAGAATAGATAAAATTGGCTCTCTACTAATCGAATGATTTAATTTTGGCCCCTGGACTATAAAGAAAGAGTTTGAGTTATATGACCTTTGTTTAAGACAGTTTATTGTCTATAGTGGCACCTAGAAAATTATTTCAATCTTATGATTGTTTATAGTTCACCTTCAATTTTAAATCTTCAAAGCTTTACCATTCTCTATCCTTAATACAAGAGCCTTACCTTAGCTAATATAGTTTAAAACTAATAAGTTTTTTATTGTACATGTTTTCATTTTTAGAATACATAAGTTAAGCATCCGCATATAAGACTGATTCTTTCAAGTACCCAGTCAAAAGATTATTTACCGTATTTAAATTTTAATAATTATGAGGACCTTATCCCTTCCAGGCCAAGAAACCTTCCTACCAAAATCCAATGCCAATATCTATAAAAGTAGTCCCTTATCAATATTTTTCACCACTATTATATTTATTTAATCTAAATCAAGATTCGAAGTCTGAATAACTTTATCAAAGTGTGGCTATTGTGTTATATGATTAGGATATTGTTTTGCAATCTTGATAATGATGCTACGATTAAAACTAAATTTAAAAAAATCAATGGTTGCCACAATAGCCTAATTATTCTTTTATTAGATTGAATATGCCGCATCTATATGTTGGCCCAATGACGACCAGCGCCAGTGTGTGGATAAGTGGTTTGCCAGCTCTGGCTTTCACTTGCCTCCATTGACCTACGTTGACCCTACCAGGCTGGGCCAACATGTGAACTACCAAGGCATTAAATTAGTTCAAAGAAAACTCAATCTCAAACAACCCTCCAGTATTAACTGAACTACAGTGAACCTTAAACTGTGTTTACACCAACGTTATTAAAAAAATGTTATCTAGAGTTAGTTTTCTAAAAAAAAAATTGAACTTTCTTAGTGTTTGCCACTGAGTGGAAAACAGAAATTTTGGTAAAAAGGATTTCCACAAGTTGACTACAAACTGTTAAAAACTGGTGTAAACATGGCTCTAGATAAGAAAAATAAATAATAAAAAGAAAAATATGTGTCTAGCAAAATGAGGAAGGATACCTTAATACATTTTTCTTCATCCTCTACTCACACTTGTGGGATCCATGCTGTCTTAATACAAAACACTACTTAACACATGATTACGATCAAGATGGCAGTGTGTTGGATTCAACCCAGGTTTCAACAACAAAACATACTGGCTAACAGGCCAAAATCTGAGTTATGTCGTCCAGAAACTCTCAAACATTGTAATAGGCCCTGATCTTCAAGCATTTGGTCACTTCTCAAATTCAAACTGCTTCTCCCGTGCTGGTAGCTTGTTGAAGTGTGAGCTCCTGTATACGCATACCTGCGATCTCTGTAGGCGCAGCCTGGGAATGTCAATCAGCTCTCGGTGCCTTGTGTTGTAGAGATGCACATCTGACCGGGCTCAACGTCCTGTTGATTATTTCTTATATGTACATCAGGCAGAGAAGAATGAAGTAGCTGACAACTGTCAAAATACCCAGCCCAACAAAAAGGGGCTTGTAGTGTACACAATGTTCACTTGCAGTCATTATCAGGGCAGCCCGTTTTTGCAGCTTCAGTACATAACCTTAGCTGAATGGCCCCACAAGAGTAGACCGTAGGTAATATGACAGTGGAAGAGGGTGTGATACATCATGTCAAGTAAGCCTCCTTCACAAGTCCCTACAGCTTCAGCAACAGGGAACAAACTCAGTCTCTTGGTCACCTGCTGAATGTGGCCAGCCCAACGTAGTCTTGTGTCCAAGACAGCCTTGTAATTTCACAGGATCTTGATCAACAGGCAGACTTCGTGTCAGACTACAGATGATATGCTGGGTCCTGTTTTCATTCAGCTGGAATCAGAACCAAAGGGTTGACGACTGCAGATGTTCCGCTAACATATCCATCACCAGCTGAATGTCCACACCTGATTACAGCAAGGATCTCAAGGAGTCGAGCCATTGCTGTCCAAGCCTTTGATCATTATTATGAAGAGGATTGGCCCCAGTATTGAAACCTGAGGCACTCCAAAATTCACAAGGAGTTGAAAGGAAACTACCCCACCCAAAGACACCACCTGTGCCCTCCTAGTCAGGTAATAGTTCAAGATGGATAGAGTTCACACCCCCATAGTATTGGAATTTATTGATCAGGATACTGTGATAAACACAATTAATGTCTCTGCTCAGGTCACACAGAGTTAGTGAGAAATACTCACCATCCTCAAATACAGAAACAAATTGCTCAGCTACATGACGTACAGCATCAACAATAGACCTCCCCCTTGTCAATCCAAACTGCATGCTGGGAAAGAGATCACGACTCTCAAAGAAGTCTTCAAGTTGGGGTTCGATAACTGCTTCAATCACCTTTCCAACCTGGCCTAAAGCTGTTTAGGCTCTGGTGGTCACCCTTCTTTTAGGCTGGAACGGTCGTTGAAATCTTTAAAAAATGTGGAAAGATGCAAGTTTTCTGCAATGGCATCTATCACCTCTCGAAGCATGTTAGCAGACATGTCATACACATCAGGACGAAAGAAAGAGAGACGTACATGCACAGGTGGAGCACGTGCCGTTAGCAGCTCAACAGGACAACATCAACAACGGGTAGTTTTTTCACTAAGACGTTCAAAGACTCAATGAAGAAGCGGTTGAACACATCAGGGCTTGCAAAATCTAGCTGCCTCCTTGGCAGGGATCTATGTGAGTTAATCACCTTCCACGCTGCCTTTCAGCGCATTTTCAATTTTTGCTGCTGTTGGCAGCTTCTTGGCCTGCTCTATTTCCTTTTTGTTGATGGACTTTGCACGCCTGTATTTTTCCATGCCATCCTCATCTCCACCGTCACACCTGCTCATCAGAACAAGCATGATTCCCTTCAGTCTGGCAAGATCATCTGATACAACTCCTGATGACTTCTCATAAGGCTTGGTCTCCTACGTGGTACCTGAGAGCAATGTGGCTTTGAGATCTCAGGAAAAAGTAGTAGAATATCTCCTGGAAGTAGATGAAAAAGTACCCAATCAAATCAGTGTCGCTCGGATTTTGCAGCACATGCTCCCAGGGGGTATTGGCCGTAGCATCTGTGAGGTGAATCAAGTGGTTTCTTGCAAAAGTCTTGATCTGAAAATATAGTTGGCATGCCAAGAAGGTGATTCATCACTCACCATGGGAGAGCCTGAAGTTGAGTCAAAGCAGAGTGATCAAAGCACAATAACCTTGGTTTTGCAAACATTAGGCTGGAAGCTCACAGCAACATTATCCAAGCAGGAAACTTCTCTAGTGGGCTCAGTGCAAGTGTTGTAGAGGATAATTAATGGAGAAATGATAGTAATATTATTATAAACTAGAAAAAACAATGGACATTTGAGAGGCAATTTATTGCTATATTTTTTTTGTCAGATAAATTAAGCTAGTATTCAGAAGATTATGGATAGGAAGGTTTCTTGTTATAAAACACAAAGATATTTATGATGTATAGGCCTATTGTTTGATTTGATGTTTATGACCTGTGTTAATATTGTATTTTATACGATGCATAGCATGATAAATAAAATTGAATTGAAAAATATCCAATTATGGAGCCCAGCACTTAATCCTGGGGTACTCCAGTACTAGGCATCAACCAGTCCGAAGTATGGACATATTTTATTGGATTCTACTGTGACTGCTTGGTATCTATCAAAATATGAAACATACATAATGTTTTTGCCAGCAATAGTTCTATGTTAACAAAACTCTTGATAAGGCTAGTTTCACACACATTCGGTTCGTTTCGTTTACGGTTCGTTTTCGGCAAATTCCGATAAGTGTGAAACGGTAATTCGGTTTGAATTCGGTACCGAATAGCAACCGCATAGAACCGAACGCCCATTTAACTCTAATAAATTCCATCAGGTTCAAATTCGTTTCTAGCGAAGGGCTACTTTCACATACATTCGGTTCGTTTCGTTTTCAGCAAATTCCGATAAGTGTGAAACGGTGATACGGTTTGAATTCGGTTCCGAATAGCAACCGCATAGCACCGAACAACCCCTCGACACGAATAGGTTTTATCATATTCGAATTCGTTGCTAGGAAACCGGAAAAAACAAAGTCTTTTACACACGCTCGCTTTTTTGTTTTTATTTTAGCCTGATATCGTGATTATCTGTTTAAAAATCTTCCATATGTAATCATATGGTCAATTCATTTCTGTTAGTTCACTGGAGCATTTTTTTCTCAATGAATAGTTTCAGGACCTCCTATATACCTAAATATTTAGGAGGTCCTGATAGTTTGCTAAAAAAATATGAAGATAAATTAAAACTCAGGGAGAATTTTTATTCTTCCATGAAAATGAAAATTACATGATTTTATTGATGGAGAGAAGAGGAGAACGTTATGTACCATGTGTCAAAATTGAAACAAATTTTCAATTAAAAAAAGTCACTCTTAGCGTCCAAAATTAATATAATCAAAAATAAACTATTCAAATAGTTCACAATTTTTTAATTAAATTGAAAATTTTGTTCAAGAAATCACATCTTACTATTTGAACACCAGCTTTTATATTTTATTGCCAGCATGAATTGTAAAAATCCAAACACAGCTGTGTTTGAGAAGAAAATACCTAATTAGAACCGTACGAATTAAAACCTGATATGTATGAAAGCCTCATTCGTTTTCGACAACGAACCAAACCGTACTGAAAACGAACCGAACCGAATGAAACCGAATGTGTGTGAAGCTAGCCTAAGCCAGCATTCATGGTAGTACCTTATTCATACAGACATACAAAGCTTAATTTTTAATTTTTTTATTGTAGCCCTCAACGAATTTCCTACTAACTCTACTCCCTGTTTTTAGTAATTTCAGTAGCAGAAGTCTTTGTGGTAGGCTAGTTGATAAATGATCTGGATTTTTTTTATTGTTATGTAGGTATTCATTAGCATTTGAATAAATGCAATATCGTTTTTCTTTCCATCTGTAGAGTTAATTATTGTAAATTATATCTATTAACAGATATACCACAATGTGTAATATTACTACTGTATATGCAAGCTCTTTCGAGCATGACTGCATGTGGGGAAATAAATACAATTTTAATGGGGGAAATTTTAACAAATTTCCTCTTCTAAAATTCAATGGGATATATAATAAAAATATGAAATTAAATTTCATGTGATTTTTTGTAGATTTGGATAACGATGGCATCGAGAGGTCCCGGATTGTATGAGTTCCTAATTGAAGCTGAACTACAGCAGTACTATGCTTGTTTGAAAAATGATTTAAAGGTGAGTTCTCTTTTCAGAATTTTTTTAATATTGCAGAAAGAGTGTATAGAAGTGAAAAAATTACGGTAAATGCCATTATTTTCATGAATCACAACTGTTTGTTTATGGTTTAAATGTCTAAATTACTACTTTTCTACAGTATTAAATTTCCCTTTAAAAAGGGTTTTTTTAACTTCTATTTTTTAATCTGGACGTATTTCTACTTACTGGGCCACATCCTCAGCATTTGAGGAGTACTATTCCCTGTAGGCAAGCATCAAGCTTCATTACCACCTTCAATCTGAGAATCAGCCCCTTAGATGAAGTTCACATACTACATCAAATCATTCAAGTGCTGAGTTGTTAAAGTGAAATTTGGGATTGTTTAAACTTATTGAAAAATGAGTTAGGATGAATACTTAAGAAGAAACTATAACTAAACTATAAGCATGTATCACACATTATTCAATAGTTGTAGTTGAAAAATGATAAAACTCATTAATGTTTTATAACACATTTCAGCACTTGAAGTAAATTATTTTCATGTTCGTTTCAGTTAACCATGTACAAACAATATATAAGAACTCGCATGAAAATTTTTTCTATCAGTTCCATAATAAATAAATTAGATTTCAGATTCTAATTTCATAAAATTAATCTATTTGAGTAATGAATGTATTAATCTATTGAATAAACGACTGAAGAGAATACAATAATTTTTTCTATAAGCCATATTAATAGTAATAATAATAATAAAGTTTATTTTAAATCAATAAATTAACAAAAATGACTTTTTTAAAAGAAGTCTTGTAATTAAATTATCACTATTAGTTAATATGTAGTATAAAGAATCCTTGCAGATGTGTTTGAATTGTTATTGAATTATTATCATTGGCATTGTTGTGAAAACAAATTTAATAAATAAAGCCTCAAACTTTTGTTTTGTTTACAAGAATGTATTCCTTCGAATACAACCTTCGATCTTTAACATTTGATAACACTAGCTCCTCCCATTTTCGTGGGCGGACAATAGTCGATTTTCGTTTATTAAATCCACATAACATTTTATGCATAGTTTGTCAATGACTCATTTAATCAATTTAAAGCTTGAACTTGCGCCTTTTTCATCGGTGTAATTCAGTTGCTATCTACATTGACTAAGTGCCAGTAAATAGGATGAACGCGATAAGCAACGTCTCTTACCATATTTTAATCAGTCCCATAGAAAATAGAAAACTATTTGTCTACTCAAGCATGATTGTATAATTTACCTTGAACAGAAAAGAATTAGTGATATCCCGAAATATTTTATTCTTAACAAGCGACATATATTGAGCAGGGATCCACATATTGCATGGGCAGTTGCATGAAAATTCAAAGGAATATTTATTTAATAAATGTTGATAAATTGTGACATCACATCATAATAACCACTTTGAAAGGAACATTGCTTTGATCATCATTTCCAGGTGGTTAAATTCTATTGCATTTTAATGTATTTATTCTTGAAAATTTTATAATGATAGTTGATAGACAATAACAGTAAAATTTAAAACAGTAGTAAAAATACGGTTAAGTATTTTCTCCACTCCCATTTCTAATAAATTATAGTTATTATTATGGACACTTGAAAATTACCTTAGAGTCAAAACATATTGTGTTTCGACTGCTAAAAGGATGCTTATTAATTTGTTCGAAATAGTAGTGATTTTAATAAACGTCTTTTAAAAACAAATCTGGCCTTCAGTTTTCACTCATTCAAATACAAATTAATTTATCAGATCCCTTGCTCTAATCTTTGTCAAGACAAGACTATCTGTTACTTCATAGGAGTAGAGTCATGAAAATAAAATTTAGCTTCTACGATAGTACTTAGTACTTCTATTGAAACAGTAAGAGTTATAATCGCTTGAACAATAAAAACCCTGTGAAATCAACATGTGTAAACAATAAAAATGAATGTAGCTTTAAAAAATGTATTTTTTTCAATTTTTCAAGGTTCAAAATGCATCTCAACTTAAATATGTGTCAGATGAAGACCTCAATCAAATGGGAATGTCGCGGCCCGAGATGCGTCGACTTAAAAAATACTTCCAGAAGCATTTTCCACAGAACTACATTTCGAAATTCAAAAAGGTATTCATCTGAACTTTGAAAACTATTGTTGAACCTTCAAATGGGGAAATTCGATAAGCTTTGTTCCTATGCTACTTATTCGTTCATTGCTGGTGAAATTTGAAAAATGAGAATATTCTACTGTAAGCTATCTATAGTTATTCAGAATTTGAATCAAAACTTGGTTTTATCTCATGCATTTTACAGTTCTAATTAGGTAAGATATCCTTAAGTTCTGTTAGATCTATTTTAAGTATGGTTTCCATAATTTGACGAATTCTATCTTAAATATGAATAAAGCATTCGCATTCTAAATTTTGGTAACAAGGAAATCAAATTTGGAACTGTATGTAGCTTGATTCAGTATTACATAAACAGAAAACAATATTTTTCGCATTCAAGCATCTCTTGTAATATTTATATTCATAAATTCACAAGCATCACAATGGTTTTTAGTGAAATTAATTGCTCGAATTTTTACAAGAGATTTATCCGAAGAGGGTCTCTCTACCGAATTGGCTAAGAACTTCTGTGATCAATGTTTTCTATTAATTCGTGATATCGAATGAAAGATTGTGTTTTGGAATCTAGGATCGCTCTTTGTTCTGTAAATTGTTTGTTATATAACGTAAAACCAGAGAGAGACAAAGCAATTTGTTATTGAATGATCATACAAGGATTGAACGGTAGGTATCTTTACTCTATGGTAAAACTGAATTTACCTGACACATATTTGGCGTGGGTTGACTTGCATTTGTGTTAATTTGCAGATGATATTGTCGAAGAAAGAAGAGCAGCTGGAGTCGATGTTGTCAATGTTGCCGGAAGAGGGTGTGGAGCGTCCGCCGGTGCGGGTGCCCAACAAGCACATCATCCCCGCCGAGGCCATCCTCGTCAACAAGGAGCTCGGCACTGGAGAATTTGGCATAGTGCAGCAGGGTGTCTGGACCAATGATGGCCATCGGGTACTCTAGCATTTCACAATTCATCTATTCATTCACTAATCAACCAAATTCTCTGTGTAGTTGCGAAGGTGATGTGGTAGATATCCATACCAACCTCACCTCGCCCCTCCCCACCTCTCTTCAACTAATACAATATCACGAATTTCTCATTCAAAATTAACCAAGACTAGTGATCTCATGGGTTGGAGAACACGCTCGAGAACTTTTGTATTGTAATCTTTGAAACTCTCAACTTTTAGTTATACTTAGATTATGAAAATTATGGAAACAGCTAAATATTTCTTTTACAACAATAATTTGACAGTAGGTTTCATTGGGGATCCTATTTGAAATGAAAAATTACTCTGTCGCTTCAACATCTTTGTCCCTCATATGAATCCAAATTCATTTTTTTTTATTGAGAAGGTGGTCATGAGGTGATACATGATTTCGATACAGAGTTCCAAGAAAAATGAATGACGAACACCGCACATTGATATCTCAACCCGTATCAGTTTGTTGATGTAAAAGTTGTGAATTATGTTGTATATTAACCAGCTGAAATCATGTGTCAGCGCATGAAGGTCTGTCTGTGTGAGCTTCCAAATAGCCTCAGCTGATTTTATGAATGTATGAATAGAAAAACTGTTGTAATTGCATGCAATGAATTCTTCAGCTGACTAAATGATAAATCAAAACAATTTTTTTCTTATGCACTTTCAACGTTATTATTTTGTTTATCCTGAAATAGAATATTAGGCTACAAGCACAGAAAGTTAGTGTTTACGGTATGAGGATAGTTTCCCGGGCGAGGCCGGGAATATGTTATCCGAATACCGTAAACACCTTTCTGAGAGAGTCGCGTACGATATTTTTCGCCACACTACAGGTATAGCTGACGCCAAAAAGTTAGGCGGTTTCGTGGGTCTCTTGTGCGTTTCAACAGCTGATGTTGTCAAGTAGAGTTGTCATCTAGCTTGGTTAAGGTGATGATTTTTAAATCATAAGAGACAATAAATAGATGCATTGCATCAGCTGTGAGTAGGTTACACCATGTGACCCACGAAGCCGCCTAACTTTTTGGTATCAGCTATATAAGAATAAAAATTGAATAGGAATGTTTTATGAGGGGGGAACTGAGCGGCCGGAAAGGGTACTCTTTCTGGCCTTAGCCGGAAAGAAACCTGTTTCTTACGTCAGACGACAGTCGTCTGCAAACAATGTCTTTCAGATCTACGTAGGGACTGGAAAACAGCTGCTTTCTGTGCAGTGTGGGGAAAAATAACGAAGGAGTGAGTTAATGTTGTAGCCCAACGAAGATCTTCCCATTTCTGGACTTCTGGTTTCTAGGGTGTCTCTTTCGGGAATCCCCACCAACAAAAAGCCATATACAGAATTGGTGAAAATTATGGAAACAGCTCAACCTACAAGGATGATTTGACATTGTTTCATTGGAGATCCCATTTGTAGGCTCCTTGAAGATCTCATTTGTATTAAAACAACTAATTTTCTGTCGCTTTAAATATTTTAACCGCCATATTGAATTCAACTTCAGTCTTTTAAATGAGTAGTCATATGATAAATGATTTCGATACAGAATGTCAAGAGAAAATGAATGGCGAAACCCCGCACATCAATATATCAAACCGGTTTAATGATATTCACATTCAAATATACTACTAAATCATACAAAAATTAAATAAATTTCGATTGAAAATCTAGAAAAAATTTAAATTTAACTTTTTTAAGCGTTAGTAAACTAACATTTAAACAAATTTAACACTTTGAAAATAAAATTTTGATCTGCCAGATTTTTATGTGTTCATTCAAGTATATTTCATTTTTTTATGATTTATCAGTAAATTTGAATGTGAATAACTTTAAAACGGTTTAATAATAATAATAATTTCTCTGGATGTTGGACGACCCATCCAGAGGAGTTTATTCATAAATTCAGGAACATTACATATTATTTTTTCATACATTTTCAATAATATAATAATATTCAATGTTTACAAAATGATACCTCACTATATAATATATGTGTCGAGGTTATCAACAAATTAATGCAAATTTATGCTACAACAGATAATACAAAAATTCCAAAAAATCTAAAACTATATCATTACCCTAAGCATCACCTAGTACAATGATACTAAACCGAGGTACTATTTTCTACCTATAAATTACCTTATTTAAAAAGAATACTACTTAAATCTAAATCCTACTTACTATTAGTTCCTCACTATTTTGTATCCCAATACTGAATAACCAATGTCTAATTTTTCTTTTGAAGCTATTAAAATTTTCCTCGCCTTTGATTTCTAATGGTATTCTATTAGATATTGTAGGCCCTAAATATCCTGGTGATCTTTGCCCAAATGCTGTATCCATTCTTGGTACTTCTTGGTTGTAACGTTCTCTTATTCTAGTATTATGTCTATGATTTATGATATGGTTACTATTTTGATGTTTTTCATATACCCTAATAACAACAATATATACAATAGCCTAACGCTGAGTACTCTATTTTCTATAAATAATTCTACAGTTGGAAACTGGATTTACCTGTTTCCCATTATTTTCAAAATACGTTTTTGAGTTTTAAACAATGTATCTATAAAACTGAAGTTAGCTGCACCCCAAACTAACAGACCGTACCTTAAAAGAGATTCAACTAATGTTAAGTATACAGTTTTTAACATTTATTTGTCTATGATACGCCTTAATTGATAGAATTTGTATATAAGCTCCCTAATTTTGGCAGTTGTATATGTTATGTGCTTGTTCCATTTCAATGAATCATCTATTATTCCTAAATACTTTATGTTGTCAGAGCGTTCTATTAGTGGGCAATTACAATTATTGTTACTATTTCTATCACAATAATGAAGCTTCATTGTTGTCATATGTGGTTTTGTGCTATTTTTTAAATGAAAAGTTGAAAAATTTTGTTTTTCTGAATTTAATGACAATAAATTATTTCTTAACCAACTAGTGATTTTTGTGAGTTCGATCTCTGCTGTTTGGAACACTTCTTCCCAGTTCTTTCCTTGAAAAAGGAGTGCTGTATCGTCAGCATATAACTCTACCTTGAATTTGAATGGAGCACAACTCATTTGCAAAGATCGAATACAAAATTGGTCCTGAAACTGTTCCTTGAGGTATTCCGAACTTCATGGAACCCTCTGCACTCATATGGCTCTCAAACTTTGTTTTTTGCTGTCGATTACTGAGATAGGATCTGAACCATTCAAGTGGCACTCCTCTTATACTTATTGCCTCAAGCTTTTTTATTAATAAGCCATGGGAAACAGAGTCGAAGGCCTTTGCTAAATCTAAAAATACTGCCAAACATTTATTCTTTTCCTCTAAATTGCTAGTTACAAATTTTTATAATTCCAGTACAGCTAATTCTGTACTTTTACCTTTATCGATGTGCGGGGTTTCGCCATTCATTTTCTCTTGACATTCTGTATCGAAATCATTTATCATATGACTACTTATTTAAAAGACTGAAGTTGAATTCAATATGGCGAAACCAAGATAGCGGATAAAAATTTTAAAGCGACAGAACAGTAGTTTTTAATACGAATACGACCTCTCAATGAAACCTACTGTCATATCATCCTTGCAAAAAAAAACATTGAGTTAGTTCCATAATTTTCACCAACTCTGTATATTTTTCAATCGGGAAAGCAAGTATTACGTTCGGAAAACTATAGTCATAATACTAAATTATGAAATCTTATTGAAAGTTTTATTCAACCCTATCTAGAGATAATCCATCTCTTTCCTGTACTTTGATAATATCCGCTTTTGATTCATGATTGATTTCTTATCTTTCGTCACCTCCATATAGATTTAAGCTCTAATTTAGATTTTTCCTATTGCCATTTCTATAGTAAAGCAAGCACTACTTTTGTTTCTATCGATGAAATCAACTATTTTTGGGTTTATTAATTTTATGAGTTGAAATTTCTAAGATTGATGCTCGTTGCAGCACACAAACCTCTGGTTTTGCTGTCGACGCCTTTAAGGTTAGATTGAGAAAAATTTATTTATTTCATGTTTATGTTCAAATTAAGTATTTCAATGGTGTTTTTGTTTCTGGAATTTGTATAGTTATTATGACAAATAATTAAAGTATAGCTGGATCTAGCTGATGACGGTATATCTGATGTAATTTCAACTCTTTATTCCTGTTAAAAAATAATGATCAATTATATTGTATTGTAATTCTAACAAATAACTTGCAAGAAAGCAGACTATGAATATTTTATTTGTTTTATAAGTTTCTTCATTAATTTTCATGTGAAATACCTTCTGTTAGGATTGGCTTTGAAATCATAGTAATTCGAGTATCAATGAAAATATCAATGTGGTTTGTCTATTTATTAATTATTGTAGAATTTCAGCTCAATAACATTTTTATTTGCAAAATTAGAAAAATGTCCACCTTGATTAATGAGTATGAAGTAATAATTGATTATTCGGCAAAAAATTATGCTATGAAGGATATTCTCTCACATTGCGATCTATTACATTAAATTGCTGACTGCTAGTTTATATTCTCTGATTTGACAGTCAAAGATTCATCGTATTGTCTAAACATGACCGTGACTCATTGGACCATTCTAATTGAATACTATTGTTACAATAACAAAGCTATCAATCATTTTATACACTCTTCAGTCTAAGCATAACAAATAATGCATCTTTAATCCAGTTATTCTAATAGTCGATCTATTATTTAATCCATTAGGAAAATCAATTCCAAATACACGTCGATAAATACCCACATTCAAAAAGAATGATTATTATGTAATAAAAGAATTAAATTAATAAACAATTAATTTTCCTCATAAATGTATTAAATGAAATAAAACTTTGGAAATGAACTTACAAAATAATACGACTATGCTAATTGGATACATTTGTATTTTTTAGATTCAAGTGGCAATCAAATGCCTGAGCAGAGAAAGAATGCAAAGCAATCCAATTGAGTTCCTGAAGGAAGCCGCTATTATGCACGGTATTGATCATGAGCATATTGTCCGGTTATATGGTGTTGTACTGGACACCAACGCTCTCATGTTGGTAAGTAACATTGTTGAATCGTTAAAATGGTCGAGATGAACATTGGGTTGTTCCTCTTCAAATAATTTTCATAACTTGAAATAAATTATTAGATTTATTGCTTAGAATAATTTAGCTAAGAGAAAACGGGGTTTCCTTGTTAAAGAGAACTTTCATTCATGCCAAGAACCATGGCTTACTTTAGGCTTACTCTATCTACAGTAGGCTGTGCAAGTACTGTAATTTATAAATTTGTTTTTCTATGTATCAGTTTATTTATTAGGAACATATCAGCTGCTTATTAGACATATATTCATGAAATTGCTTTAAAAAATATTAACATCAAAATAAAATATGAAATCTGTGATTAATGTTTTTCAAGTCTCATTGCATGGCTTACTTTAGATATAGTAAGTAGGCTACTTTAGTCTATCTATTGTAGTTGAATGAAAAAGACTAAGAAAAAGATTAAATCTGTGGTTTTTGACAATTTCGTAGTCTTTTTCATTCAATATGAATAATTACCACAATATCAACATCTCAACTACACAAAAAGTATCTATCTATACATCTATAGTAGGCTATGCTCATTGGCATGACTATAATTTAAGTTATGATAATCCTTATTAAGTTATGATAATCCTTAATATGGAAGTTCAATTCATAAGAATATAACATTTTCATTTACAAATACATCCATGCATCAGTACAGCTGAAGCTGTATTGGTTTTAACACGAAATTGCAGCTCTTTTAGTAAATTCATTTAATAAATAATGCGTATTTGACAGAAATAGAACTGTGTTTCAATTAACATAATAACAAGTTAACATAAAATATCTTCATGTGTAGTTGTATAACAATGAGTGCCACTTTTCGAGTAGTAGGCCTAGATGTATACACCTTTCGATCCTAATTATTGTGTTCACCAAAATGTGGCAATAGAACGTATGCGTATTATTCAGGTTACTGAGCTGGCTCCTCTGCGATCGCTACTCGAGTGTCTGAAAGAGCCTTCGCTGCGTTCGAGCTTCCCAGTCTTGTCGCTCTGCGACTTTGCCATTCAAATCTGCGACGGAATGCAATACCTTGAAACCAAAAGACTGATCCATAGGTAACAACATTATCATTACGTTCTATGCGCCTTCACTTGCTATTTGGTCACACATGCTCAATCAAAGAATCTCTCTGTAAATACATTCTATAATGTGCTTCTTTTGTAGTTCTTTTAATAAAATCAGTTTGCATTCTAAAATTTGAAAATTCACCTGATACTGCAATCTTTAATATATGAAATGTATATTTCTATATAATTAATTTGAATTCGTCATTATTTTGCTTCATAAATGTTGAAATCTTCTCTATACTAACCTTTTTTTCAATTATCTCCCCTTTCTACAAGCTGAAAATAAAAACTCGAATTAAAAAAATAGTTTTTGCTGAATTGATTGGTTTAGTGTTGAATGTTATTCCTATTTAATTTACTTAATTTCAAATTATTTGTCTTTCAAAATAATTGTGAGATTACTTAATTAAACATAATCTATTAAGATCGTATTTTAAAATTTTAATTTCATCCATGATTTCAAAAATGAACGAATGTAACCTCTTACCACTTATGTGGAACGGGGTTTTCATTAAAAATTGAGTTTTTTGAATTCAATTTATATATATTAATATTACTGCAAAACGGAAACAAGTTGATTCATTCAAATCTGGTAGGACTGTGGTGGAATTATAACAACTCATTGAATCTATAAGGAAACTATTATTAAACAGGGTGTTTCAAAACTCCCTACCAATATTCTAGGATATTATTCCTGGGTAAGAAACAGATTGTTTTATGAATTAGTTGTAATAATTTTATTGTAGCTCTGTCCAGTTGTCATTAGTATTTGTCATAAATTTTGTGCAAGTTCACTTCCGTATGTAAGTAATGTTCAGCCATTGTTTAGAAAAAAATAGTAAGTGAGAAAAACAAACTGGCAGCTGTATGAGTGACTAATGACTTTCGGACAGTTTGAAAATTATAATATCGAGTGACCTGGCTGGCTCTTTGAAAATTATACTTAGACATGTTACTTACCCAGGAGCAATGCCACAGAATATTAGTAGGGAGTTCTGAAACACACTGTATATGAAGAATGATAATGGAATGCGTGGTCTAATTATTGTGTATGAAATCTTAATATCCAATTGCTTAAATAATGGATCTGTTTTTTAATTGTTGATTTTAATCTAACTACCTATGATTTTACAGGGATTTGGCTGCTAGGAATATTCTTGTCTTCTCTAAAAATAAAGTCAAGATATCGGATTTCGGTTTATCAAGAGCCTTGGGTGTTGGAAAAGACTATTATCAGACAAATTTCAATGTCAACCTGAAATTGCCAATTGCATGGTAAGTATTTTTTCGATATTCACAAGATAAACTTTTCGGTAAATAACAGCATGTTCTATAAATATATTATATAAAGCATTCATCTTACTCTATATTATGTCAAATCAAGATCATCAACTAAATTTGTTTCATATTCATCAAAGTTTATAATTATTATAAGTCCCAGTTGAATTAAAAAAATTACTGCATCTTTAATTATAATTCTATACCTGAGACATAGACAAAATTCATTAATTCTTTTTTGAGGGCGGATTAATTAATCAGAGGATATGAAACGTCCACATTACTACATTACTCTCGGAACCGAGTAATCACAAAAGAAAATCCACATGATACTGCAATCTTTAATAAATGAAATGTATATTTCTATATAATTATTTGAATTCGTCATTATTTTGCTTCATAAATGTTGAAATCTTCTCTATACTAACCACTTTCTTCAATAATCTCCCCTTTCTACAAGCTGAAAATAAAAACTCGAATTAAAAAAAAATAGTTTTTGCTGAGTTGATTGGTTTAGTGTTGAATGTTATTCCTATTTAATTTTCTTAATTTCAAATTATTTGTCTTACAAAATAATTGTGAGATTACTTAATTAAACATAATCTATTATGATTTTTTTTAATCTAGTACATTATGATTATTCAAATACCGTCCTTTTTTAGTTGATGTGAAATCTTGATAGAAATAAATAAATTAATTTGATTTGATACGGAGTATATTTTTGTGTAGGTGTGCACCCGAGTGCATTAGCTACCTGAGGTTTACATCAGCGTCGGACGTGTGGGCATACGGAGTGACTCTGTGGGAGATGTTCAGCTACGGATTCCAGCCTTGGGCCGCTCTTACGGGTCATCAAATCTTGGAGGCCATTGATGAGCCCAATTTCCAGGTAGTTGGAGTACCGCATAACCTAGCAAAATGTTTCTCCTTTTGTTGAAAAGTCCATTGCTATTGTTTTTTCAATAATAATTTTTGATAGCTAACCGTTCTAGAATGAATTAATACCATTATCAATAAATTGAATAATTCTTCTATTTTTACATCCAATCAATTTATTTATTTACAAAAAAAATACAGTAAACTAACACAGAACTCTTATTACAATATATTAAAAGTACACATAGCATAAAACCCATGCATCGGCTAAACTTGTGCGCTGATGCATTCAATTGCTCATAATATAATGTAATGTAGAGAGCAATAAGTAATCTAATTATTTGATAATAGCGATACACTTAAGATAAATAAACATAAATATTATTTTAAAATTCATAACGAGTACAAGAGAGAAATCAAAGCTATGTATTTTGAATTGAAATTGAAATTACTTATTACTATTATTATGATTACTTATTATTGCCAATCATTTAATTTATTCTAAGTTTACAGGCTATTTATGTACATCAACTGGATGGGGATTGTATTCAATAGTCTGCTGTAATAATTAAATTGTGTTTGTTATTAGCATATTTTCTCATGATAAAGCGGAATCTAAATATTATTGCTTAGAGGTCTTATGTTGTAGTCCATTTGCGAGCATACATATTTATGTTTATTACACAAGAATAGTTGATGATTCTCCACTTCAAAAATAGATTTACTCATATAAAGTCTAGGTCTACCCAATGCCGCTCTGATTATGTGGTTTTGAAGTGTGAATACGGTAACTTATCAATGTGAGTGGTCATGTCTCCACACCAGACTTCAATGCAGTATTGAAATGAGGATTGAGCGTAGGCATGATACTATTAAGCGAATGATTTCTAGATTTCAACTTCATTGAAATTACAGAAATAAAAAATCATATATTTTAGTCAAGAAGTGAATTCAATATGACATTTTCATTTCGAATGTTGTTCAACTATTAAGACATTCAATAGATTTTGCCTTCGGTAGAGTTTCACAGTAATTGCTATTTTTATAAAATCGGTTCCTATTTTTAGCAACGTTGCGCTAAGTGGCTGGCCTTTCATGTCCAGAGAAAAAGCCATACCTATATATCCACTTTTTCAACGTTTAACGTTGAAAGTTTGTAATCAAACCAGGACTTCAATCTCTGAAAAGCGATTTCAGCGTTCTTATAAGTAGTTTTCCAAGTGTTACTTGACTACAACACTTTGACTGCCATTTCATCGGTAAAAGAAACAAATTAACAATTTTTATCAAGTTGAGCGGAAAAATGCTAATAGAATATTAGGATTTTAGAAGTTGATGATATTTTTAAAAACTTAGAATCTGCGACTAATTTTACAGCATACTCACTACCATTCTCATAAAGAATGAACATTTTCAAATTCAATTCTGGAAAGTAATTTAATAAAATTGATAATTCTTAGTTGCTGTGAATGTAATGAATTTAATTATTTATGAGATCATTTTGTTTTGATAGCGTTTAGAACAACCTGAATGCTGCCCGAAGGAATATTTCAATTTGATGCTGAAGTGTTGGCAGCATGATCCCAACAAGCGCCCTCGTTTTGCCGATCTCATATCTCTACTTCCTGAAGTGAGTCAAACATAATATCCTTAATTTTAATTTATTTAAATTTACTTTTTTCCATATGGGTTACATTCTGCAAACAATTTGTTGTGTTCCTTGGGCCAACCAGATTACCAGACTTAAAAGTAAAAATTGTTTTCCATATTTTCACTTCACTAATGTTTCTAATGAGAGAAATTCAATATCTTCAAGTTTCAACATTGATTATTGAGTGTTATTTTTTTCTAATGCAATTTTGATCTTAGCAGTTAAAAAATTTATATTATTTTTTTGACTGGAAATAGTTTTGAATCCATAGTGAAACAACCTATTTTTTGAAAACGTGACTGTTCATAAAACGTCGGTATGAGAATAGTTGAAGACTGAGTCTGTTATTCTCTCTCGATCCTAAATGTATGATCTGTATTCTGTACCATTGTTTGTATATTATTTCAATCGTATGAATGGTGAATGGATAAATCGGTAAAGAATGAATGTTATTTTAATCATAAATGCTACAAACTATTTCTAATTATCTAGAAAGAGAAATCCTCAAGACTTATTATAATGTTCCATCACGAGGCTACAGAGAAGCTAGATGTTACTCATGAAGTATTAATAGAAGATTGAATTGGAAACTATAGAATTTTCCGCTTTTCAGAAAATGATATTATGTATAGAAGCATATGGAAGTACTCATCACTCTAATCAATACAGTATGTGCTGATATTCCAAAACTTTTATCATTTACTATAAGGGTACATCTTATTTTATCATATATGCACCAGTATAAGAGTAAAAAAAAGTAAATTCGTATGGCTTTTTTTGGTGGGGAGTCCCTTGCGGGAAGGGATAAGAGTATATCTTATTTAAAGGATTTTTCAAGTAAAAATGATCATTTTTTATAATTATCCTATAATCATTTTTCTTCATTCATTTGCTTTTTTAATCAATATTCTAATACATCGAGTATCAAAGTTGATCGACATAAAAATAAACTTGATAGAAATACAAGTTATTGAGTATTTTAATTTTTTTGACAAATAATTGATTGATTCTATTATATTTTTTTATCATTTCTAAATAACTGTATTTAGTTTTATTTATTTAATAATTATTTTATTATTTCAGTGCAAACCTGAACAAGTACAAGCAGTTCAAGAAGGCGGTGGCATGGGTGAAGAACGCCTCAAGAGAGATCAATTGGTTTACAGAGCCTCTGATATAATTACAGTTCTTGACAAGAGGTAATATAAACCCAACATTCATGTTGAGATTATCAGAGTAAAAAATAGCCAAAGAAGGGTTAGGCCTACAATGGTTGAATAGAGTTATGAAAGTGTCATAGCTCCATTACTTACATATTGGGAACTGTGGGGCCTTTCATATAAATATTGAAGTCTTGGTAGCATGGGAAAAAGCTGCCACACATCACTCATGAAATGAACTCATACCTCGCCGTACTATCTACGACTAGTTTAGTTTAAGGGGGTCTTTTTCTATATATTTGAATATATTTTTGAACTATTATCTCGAATAAAAGTAGACTTTTTACACACTATAACATTTTTGATAAAATTGTAGTCACCAAGGCAACTGTAATTTCATAATACAATTGTGCAATATAATTTATTTATTATACTTTTTATCTGATTTTATTGTTTACAAATACTCATGGCCGTAAGTAAAGGCGTAACAGGATCATTGTAAAAACTTTTCCTATTCCAATGTTTATTGTTTTTTATATGCATTAGTTCATTCAGTCAGAGAATATAGTTAACTGTTATTGAATTGACTTATTCTGAGATGCAGTTCTAGTAAAATACCCTAGAAGTATTTAGAAGTATTTTTTAGATTGAGGTTCGATATCTTGTTCTTTATCTCTTGTCTAATGATTTATTCCATTATATGAATTTCACTTATTTTTTTATGAAGTTGTAAAATTAACAAAAATATTGTGAAGTAACTGTTGAAATCTGACTGTTTCATTTTCTGTTTTGCAGTCCTCCGAACGCAATAGGAAACTGTTGGAAAGGTGTGCTTAACAATGGAAAAACAGGATTGTTCAACCCGGCAAATACCATTGCTTATTTAGGATCAAACTTGCCTTCTAATAAGCCTGGAGAATTTGTGCGTTCAGGTAAGATTCAGTTATTCAAGCCGACTGAAAAATGTATAAACTAATTATATTTTGCGTAACGGACGTTACGTTGTTAATTTTAAATAGAAAATATTTCAATTTTGCATGATTCCATCGGTATTTTGAATCTATTAGCACATTTTGATGTAAGGGTACTTCTCATATGAAGTGGTTACCTTGAAAATTAATGATTATTCTTGAAATTTGATAAAATTATTCTGATCAATAATTGGTGTAATCTATTTTTGTACTATATGTCATTACAGTGTTGTGCTTATAGCCCAGTCAATAAAGGTTTTTTCGATCCGAAAATTAAATAAAAGCTGAATCTTCTACCATCGATGGAACCCTCCCAGAGGGTCATTCTCCCAAAAGTCCCAAGAAATCCCCTTGGAGCTTTCCCCCCTAGCACCCCTCAAAGTTGAAAAATGCAGGTAATCACGGAAAATCAATTACCTCTGTACCCATTGATCGGAAACAGCTTTATTATATGCCATTCGATTCGTTACATTATGGACTACAATATTAGTTATATTCATTTTTCCAATAAAATTAACAGTTTTCTTGATAAAATAAAATATATGTAAAAGTTTAGGGGGTTTGCGATTTGATTTTTTTGTTTTCTTCGTTTAACCTCGAAGCAAGTAGTTTTAAAGAAAAATGAGTCGAATAATTAATGTAGCCACTCTCATTACAAATCCATTGATGTATATTGTTATGTATGTGCGATTCGATTTGACGCCGTGGAAGGGGAAACAGTCGACGCGGAATGGCGCGGCTGACTCTCTTAGCCATAGTAAACAGCAAACTGGAAATCAATTATCTCTGTAACCATTAATCGGAAAAAAATCTATCATATGTCATTCGATTCGTTAAATTAAGGACTACAATCTTAGTCGAATTCATTTCCTCAATAAATCGAACAGTTTCCTTAATAAAATAATATAATGTAAAAATTTAGGGGTTTTTCGATTTGATTTTTTTGTTTTCTCCGATTAACTTCGAAGCAAGTAGTTTTAAAGAACAATGTGACGAATAATTATTGTAGCCACATTCATTGCGAATCCATTGATGTATATTGTTATGTATTTGCTATTCAAGTTGACGCTGTGGAAGGGGAAACAGCCGACGCGGCTGACTCCCTTCACCATAGTAAACAGAATAATACTACTGTCTACATTGCATCTCATTTACAGTATGGCGCTCGAAACAATCAATTTTGTCTATTGTTTTGACATGCGCTGTATATAGATTTTCACTTTTCAATACTCTTAAAAAATATTACAATTTTCTTGATTTAACCATGCTCATGATAAAAATTAGGATTTCGTTGTTTTCTCACAGAATTTATTATATTAATTTGAAGTGTGCCTTCTCCATACGAGTCAGAGGTAACACAATTTGATAACTCTAGTTTCAGATATTGATGTTTTTCAACGAAGTTTCATGATATATTATGTGTCCGACTCCTTCATCTTATCCTTATTTTGTGAAAAATGAAGATTCAAAATTTATTTTCGTAGCTTTTCTTGTGTTTTAACTTGTTTCATCACTCTTTATAATTTAAACACTTGATAATAGAATGAATATCATCAGATCACATGAACAAAAAAATTTTCCAGCTGAAAGTAGATTAATTTGTTGCACATTCGGTTCAAATATTAACAAATGTTACCAAATATTATCACATATAGTGAGAACGAATTATTCTGAAGCTTACTATTCACACTGAACATGAAGAGGCAATACCAAGCCAGAATCGCAGTTCCGTTCAAATCATTATTATCAGAGCTTTCAACTATGGATGTTATCCCCATCTCACAATTTCCCTATTTATCCTTATCCTGATTCAGAATAAAGTAGTTGATCTTTTTAATCACAAAAATCAATGTACAGTACCTATAATAAATAGTAAAAATAACAAAATTTCTAGTAATAATGCAACTTTTTCTAGGTATGAATTTCAAGGCTCATAAAATGACTTTTTCTCAATCACAGGCAGAAATTCCAATGATTATCATAATAGTAATTTAATGAAAATTGTTTATATTGTACATTGTTCGACGTTAGATAAGCTACATCTTTAAGGTAACCAACGTATTTAGGATTATCATGTTCATGAATGAAAGCGAGACTGTGATAGAAGATTGGTCAAACTGGAATATAAACATTAGACAAACCATATTTCTGATCAACTATAATTATAAATGATAGTATCAAGCCGTAATGAATTGAGCAACTGAATTTCAAAGTTACTATCCACTGTTCAAATCACACTGTGATTTCCTTTTACTTCCAAATGGATTGAATGGCCTCACTCTTCAACGTAACAATTATTGAAAAAACCAGTGGAATGCGAACATCATCCAAATAGCATTTGAATTTCAATTTTCAGATCATGAAATTCATAAAAAACTAATTCTTGAGAGAATATTGATGAATTGCAAACAGTGCAAGTAACATTGATACAAAGCGATACAATGAAAGTCAACATCGATTAATTTAATATTGGACTTATCAAATTTATATTATTTATAAGCTTATAAAATGTAAAACCAACATTTTAAATTTTCTCTACTGGAGTAAAACATCGATAGAAGATAAAGAAGAGCCCATCATAAGCACAATATACTTGTGTAACAGAATTCACTTGAACTAACTCATCACTTCAACCCTTCAATGATCACAATGAACTAGAATGGTATAAAAACCATGGAATTGATAATCAGGTACATTTTTCAAATAGCTTCACCCAACTAAATCTGTGAATGCTAAGTCTTAAGAAATCATGTTCAATAGATTCAATTTGAATGCTTCAAATAGAAAATTATCTATTTTTTTGGTGCCCTAATCAAAATCAATTTCAATCAACATTAATCGACATAAAGAAAAGCTTCTGCCAACCTTGTATAGTGAATGACAAGATGCGAGTGGAGGTGAAAAATCGATATGTTAACAAAAATAATAGAAGATGATGAATCGTCTTTCAATTAATCTTATACGGTAGGGTACTTTGTGGTAAATGTGAAACACTTTCATGATTTTCCTACCTTTTATGCATGCTTACTCTTCCTTAATTTGTATGTTTGCATGGCTTTCATCTTTAGAATCTACTGAATTTTCATATTGGACTGTCTAAATAATCTAGATTCAACTAGTAAGAACGGAAGATAAGCTAGCTATTTTACAGAGAGAATCATAGAAAGTTTCGACTCAACAAGCCCAATGTATAATTTTTTTATGCCTCAGCCGTCATATATATTTGGCTCAACTGAAGGTATATTATCAACCTGGCTTGAAGAATATTAACTGTAGAAAACAGCAAACACTGCACGCTATGATTTTTCAGGAAATTGCCACTGTTAACACTATTGTAATCTATGATTTATCTCAGTTTTTGACATAACTTATGATAAATTTTAGCATAGAATTATGATCATACACACATATTTTAAATATGTATTATATTATGTAATAGTATGAATATTTAAACGGTTGCAAACAATATCTTTGTCTGTCATAGAATGCATGATTTAGCACATATATAACAACAAAATGATTTTAGAGAATTTAGAGAATTAAAATGTGAAAAATTAGTTTCATCGAATGTCAAAACAATGGACAAAATTGATTGTTTCGAGCGCCATAGTGTGTGAATAAGATGCAACATAGAAAGCAGTAGGCCTACTACTGTATTTCACTGTTTACTATGGTGAAGAGAGTCAGCCACGCCATACCGCGTCGACTGTTTCCCCTTCCACAGAGTCAAATCGAATCGCAAATGAATAACAATATACATCAATGGATTCACAATGAATGTGGCTACAATAATTATTTGTCTAATTTTCTTTAGATTATTTGCTTCAAAGTTAATCGGAGAAAACAAAAATCAAATCGAAAAACCCCTACATTTTTACGTATATATTATTTTATCAAGGAAACTGTTCGATTTATTGAGGAAATGAATACGACTAATATTTTAGTCCATAATGTAACGAATCGAATGACATATGATAGATTTTTTTCCGATTAATGGTTACAGAGATAATTGATTTCCAGTTTGCTGTTTACTATGGCTAAGAGAGTCAGCCGCGCCGTTCCGCGTCGACTGTTTCCCCTTCCACAGCGTCAAATTGAATCGCAAATACATAACAATATACATCAATGGATTTGCAATGAGATTGGCTACATTAATTATTTGTCTCATTCTTCTTCAAAACCACTTGTTTCGAGGTTAATCGGAGAAAACAAAAAAATCAAATCACAAACCCCCTCAATTTTTACATATATATTATTTTATCAAGAAAACTGTCAATTTTATTAAAAAAGTGATTATAACTAATATTGTAGTCCATAATGTAACGAATCGAATGGCATATAATAGAACTGTTTCCGATCAATGGTTACAGAGATAATTGATTTCCCGTGTTTACCTGCATTTTTCATGTTTTAGGGGGTTGGGGCGGAAAGCTCCAAGGGGATTTTTTGGGACTCTTGGGAGAATGACCCTCTGGGAGGGTTCCATCGATGGTGGGAAATTCAGCTTTTATTTAATTTTCGGATCGAAACTGCTTTTTTGGACCTTCATTGACTGGGCTATTAGTACGGATTCAAAAATATTGATTCAATATTTGAATTGAGAGTGGAACATGTAGAACGTAGGTTATTCAAATTATTAGTAATATATTGGTATTTACATTGAACTGTCGGCATTGATTGAATGTGAAGCATACATTTTATTAATATGTAATGCTGACAGACTGAAGTGAAGCTCACTATAGGGGAGACTGAAAAACTCTGTACTCGTACCAAGCATAACACTGCAACAACATTGTATAGTACAATAAAATAGATTACATCAATTAATCAGATAAAAGCGAACTAAAAAACGAACAATAAAATACATTATACCAATTGATCAGGTAAAAACGAACTAATTTTATAATAACGTTATTGAACTCAAACATTGATTGTAGTTCATTGAAAAAAATATTAGAATATATTATAAAAAATTAGTAATAATGTATCAAATCAATTTATTGCCACAGACAAACACTTTACAATTTGTATCGGCCACGTCGATATTTATTGTATAACTTAGTATTAACTGTACTTACAGAAAGCTAAACAAAAATCTTGAAAAGCAGAAAGTTTTGTAGAGATAAATAACAATCTAAGGCTCTTATTACATTAGAACACCAGGCTTAGACACCGTTGAGACATCGGGAGGCTGTTGCTTTTCACTCGGGGTCTGAGCAAGTTGCGGGGCTCTTAATGCCTTATTGCACTATGGACACCAGCTGAGTCACCAAATTTCGGTGTCCCAGCGGTGCCCCGGCTGGTTTCCACAGTGGGTTGTCCCTGTTTTCTCAACTGTTTTCCCTAGTCCAATAAGCGGCATAAGAACTAATCCCCCGACTCGTTCGGTCACTAAAAGTGTTTCGCTGGTGCCCCATTGTAACAGGATTCTAGAAACCAGATTATTAAAAAAATTTGAAGAGCTAAAGTAGTGAGAATGTTGAGTTCTTGCAGACCAAAAACTAAATTTTCAAGCCTAGTCAAATATTGATAATTATCGTTCTCAATTTTTTCAAGTTTTTATGTATCGAAATTACCCAGATCTTGATAAGCGTGGCTCCACGTTATAATGGCAGTGTTTGATTAACAATGGTATTGCTATCCTTTTCTATCACTCAACAAAGCGAATAGCGCTATCTCTTTCTCGCTTTGCTCTGTTGCCAGATAGTCTTTTAACAATGTAGAATTAATAATTAATTGACAAAATATTTCATCTTTATTATGAAAATACATTATGAAAGAAATTTTTTTGCTTAACAAAATATAATTTATTATTTTTAACTGGAATTTACAGTTAATATTACATCAATAAACCTGTATCAGCTACCGTCTATAGAAGGCATTGACAAGACAGTGGATTGGCAACGTTTCTCTCCTATCTTTCTCCACTGCCATTATAATGTGGACCTTACTATATACTTGTGTTAATAAGTTTCACTAACACATGTACGACCCACTTGCCGGTGGAGTGGAGATAGTAACGTAAAATAACGATATGCACTCACCCGAGGTGCCGTAATCAGAATGAGTATACTCTCAACGACCATTTCAACTGCAGTGCTATTTCTCTATGACTTTGTCAATTTTTCCTTCACAATTTGAATTGCAGCTGAAATTTGTTATCAGTGTTGAGTGTTTGATATTTGTAGATGGGAAAACGAATACGATCTACTCGAGTAGACGCAGCCGGCTGCGGCCAGACATGATCTCGTGTCCGCAGGGCGACTTCAAGCACACCAGTCACGTGGGTCTCGACGGCGCCTACTTCGGTGACATCTCCTTCCTTGGAGGATCCAAGGTCACTTTACTTGTTAATCACTTGAATTTACAATTTGAGATTAACGAAACAATATATAGTAGTTTTTACAACAGTTTTATAATGAGGGTCTTTAACGCACTAGTTGGATGTAGAGTTAATACACAAGTGAGAGTGAACGCGTGTCTTAAACATCTCACGAGTGCTTCAAAGACATTATAAAACTGTTGAATACATTATTTCATCTACTAGTCCAACCAACAAACTAGTCTTTATGGTGAGAAGATGGAAATAACAATTGGTAAAAAGCTACTCAGAGAGAGTGAACAGTAGACTTGAATTATTGAAAACAATACAAACTGAAAACTTGACGTACTGGAAACATAAAGAACTGAAAACTTGACAAACTAATAACTTGATGGACTAAAAACCGACGAATTGAAGACTTGATGGAATGAGAACTTTATTCAATGAAAACTTTACATACTGAAACCTTGATAAACTGAGATCTTGGCGAATTGAAAACTTGTCAAACTGAAAACTTGATTTAGTGAAAACTTAAACCTGCTGCCAGCATCAGAAACCGAGTTTTAATTTTGATGCCACATCACCGAAAATCGTGTTACAATGTTCAAGTCGTTGCATAAAGTCCTCATTATAGTATAGTTTTGCAAATGCATTGCGAAAAAAAACCTGTTTCGGCATTGATTGTGATGTTGTTATGTTTATATTATAACATGGTCGCAGATAAAATACTTTATTCAACTAAGAATCGGATTAAGATATAATAATGTATGAGCATTTAATTGATTCTTACATAATCCATTCTCAAAAATATGAAAATATGTATTATAAATCATATAAATGATTGAAGAACAATAGTAGCCTACCCAAAAACTATACCTTCCTCGAATTTTGATATATGAATGTTTTCAATAATATATGGAATGTTCGCCACTGAACTCTTAATTGCTTGTGGTGCAATAAAATTACTTCATTAATCCTCTCAAGTTTATGAAAACTTATAAAGTATTTTAAATAGTTCATAACATTTTTTTCACAATTTAATGTGTGTTTTTTGCATGTTGTTTTTCAGTATAATCACATACCACATCAAGTAGTGACCCCTTACAAGCCACATGAAGATAATGTTGATAGATCGTGTTCAGATAAAGTGCCTCTTCTCACAACTAGTGAACATTCTTCGAGTAATGGTAAGTATGATCCACTACTGTATCTAATGGTAACTTACAATACTACTACGGTCAACCAATCCGTGATTGTAGTTAGAGAGAAAATTATCCAGTTTTGGATTAATAAGGGCTCAACATTTTTCTATTAGTTTAGACATTTTTTAAACTGTTCGCTATTTTATTGTACCTTAGATTCTTAAACTCCTGTTTCATTGAAGTGGGGATAAAAATACAACTATCTTTAAATTCTAGACCTAGTTTCTTCATCCAGTTTCGTTTAGAAGCATGTTTTAGTACAAAATACAGGAAATTTAATTTGTCATGGGGACTTAGTTGAAGTTTATGAATATATAAATGTAATATTCTATAATGTCTTGATAATGCCTATGAGGAACTTTTAAACTAAAAGGCATTTTGAAAATTATGAATTGTTTCTATCACTAATTATCTTTTACAACGTCATCGTAGTTGTTAATTATAATGTTCTTCCTGATTACTGCTACTTGTTTGGTATTTCAGAATCTGAAACATTTTTATCACTTACTGAGCATTAGACTTTGCTCATACAGTATAATGTGGCATTCAATGATTTGTTTCAGGAGCAGTCTGGAATGGTGACCCCGACCCAATACCTCCCACAAAACTGCTAACAGACCATGAGTATCATGAAATATCGGACGAAGAAAATGTTACTGAGAGTCCTAGATTTGAGGTTTGATATACTAAATTCTTATTAAAATTATTTATCATTGCTACTCAGATGGAAACTTCAATTAGGTTTAACTGTCCTGAGAGTAGATTAATCAGATTCAACTGAATAACTGATTATATGAAAGCTCTCCATGAAATTGATTATTTGATTTGATACTTATCTTGAAGCATATTATTTCTAATTTACATAGTAGTATTAAATAATTATGGCTATTATATTAAGTATAGGTTTATACAATCATATAATAGTTGTAAGACTGTTTAAATCTTTATTTGAAGTTCTTTATTGGAATTTTAAATGCACGGCAACAAGGAAGTTGCTCCCTATTAAATATGTGTAGTCTTTGTAGGGGGTTCCTGTTTCTTAACATTTTTATTTCGTTATACTTTACCTTAGTATATTGTGACGAAAATAAATTATTTGAGTTGAATAGTCATATTATGAATGAGTTGAGTTAATGACGTGGATAATTTCTACTGTTTATGAATATGCTCTCAAATGAGTGTAACTCTTATCAAAAACTTCGAATATAACTTTCTATTGGTATGTGGATTCATAGATTGTTCATAAACTATTAAAATTTATATCATAAATGAGAAATTCGTATTTGGATTTATAGATTGTTCACGAACTATTTAAATTCGTATCATAAATAAGTAAATAAATTCGTATTTGGATTTTTAGATTGTTCATTGACTATTCAAATTCGTATCATGAATAAATAAATGAGAAAAGCTTAGTAAATTAATAATTGAATAATAATTTATTGCGTTCTATTACACTTACATTGAAAAATTGTTTTCGGAGATCCGTTTTGAAGGTTTTTACTGATCGTTGTTTAGAAAACATTCGATTTTGGACCGAGTTTGTTGGATGAAATGGATGCGATGTTCAAGTCGCTGGACTCTCCCTCCCCGTCGCGCCCGCCCCCCTCCCCCCTCGACGACACCGTCAACAAGCGCAATGAGCTGCGCGAAATGGCCGCCGCCAACAACCGCAAAAAGCAGGCCACTGTAAGTACTCCAATGCAATCACATAGTTGAGCACTGATAATATACGCATCCACTTACAGTATGATGATATGCACAATTTACAGTTGCTTAACAGTTCTTCCTGGTATTGTACCAGCATAGGTATAAGAAACAAACCTATTGCCTATCTTTACTTATATGAATGTCTTCTCAATTGAAAACAGTATGTGAGATAGGTACTGTTTTAGTTCTCATAATCATAAAATTATATTTTTTGTAGTTATTGATGAAATTCTATTCATTTCCGATATCAATTCTTATTGATCTCATTCGTTAATCTTCCAAGTAAACTACTTCTAAAATCAACATCTATGTTTTTTCTTTCCTTCTATTTTAATGATTTAGTTTAGCCAGACTTTTTATTCTTGACTTCTCTATATTTGACTCTTTTTAGTCTTTTAGTTTCTATCATACTATGGTTTATTATTTTTGTTTCGACTACTAATTCATCTCTTTTAGTTTGAGATGTTTGTACTGTTTAGCTAACGATGTGGCCAAGTGGTACACGCAGTAGACATTAGTGCCCAAACTAAGCCAGGTCATCAACAAAGTTATTATATTCGATTTTGTTCTATTTTATTCAGTATTCTTAGTTTGCTATTATCATGTTTATTTTGTGTTGTATGTTTGTGTAGAAAATGTGGAAGTAATTGAAAAGAGAATTGTGAAAATATTTATTTTTACAATGCAAGGTGAATTGTAGCAACTTATTATTCTCACTATTCAACAATTGACAACTAACTACTATATTATCAAACCTATTTTCACATGCAATCTGTAAATTGACCTATTTGACTGGTGTTTGAACTTAGGTGAAGCCGATATCGG